>NC_046657.1:175405566-175407248 GCF_010883055.1 Belonocnema kinseyi | reverse complement strand
GGCAATATGAAAGGAGATGAGGAAGGGGAGATCACATTCATAGGAAAGGGAGCAACAGTAATAGACTACATCCTGGCTGAAGAAAGAATGCGGCATATGATACGGAGTATGAGGGTAGGGAATGAGATAGGGTCCGAACACTTCCCGGTCATAGTTACACTAAGAAGAGGCGTCAGTAAGCGCGGCAGAGGGAGAAAGGAAAAAGGGTGCGAACGAAACACGAAAATGGGAATCTGGGGGGTAGATAAATTAAACGAGTTTAAACAAAAGGTGGAAAAGGAGAAGGTTAGGTATGAGAAAGAGGTGGGAATAGACTCGTTAGTTGAAAGGTTGAAGGGGTCCATTGAAAAGGTAAAGGATAAGCTGGGTACTAATGAAGAAAGAGTAGGAGGAAACTGAGGCTGGTGGGGCGAGGAATGCTGGGAGAGTAAAGAGAGAATAAAAGAGTGTGTGAGCAAATAGAGAAGAGGGGAAATGGAGAAGGAGGAGTATGACAGGAGGAAAAAAGAACATGAGAAGATGCTGGAAATAAAAAGACAGAGGGGAAAGGAACAATATAAAGCAGAGGTAGAAAAAACCATCAAAGAAGGTAGGGTGTGGGAAGTGATAAATAGGGATAGAGGGGAAAGGAAGGGCGTTAACGGAGAAAAAGGCATGGAGGAATGGAAGGATTATTTTAAGGGTCCATTAGGGGGAGAGCAAAATAAGATTAAAGGGGGAAAGTGTTGGATAGTCCGAGGAGAAATGGAGGAAGAGAACGAGATAACACGAAAAGAAGTGGATGAAGCAATAAACAGGTTAAAAAGAAACAAGGCGACGGGAGAAGATGAGATGGAGAACGAAGCGATGAAGTTTGGTGGAGAAGGGATTAAGGATGGAATGTGGAAGATCTGCAACAAGGTATGGAAAGGGGAAGGTTAACCGGAAGAGTGGACGACGGGACTGGTGGTACCGCTTGTCAAGAAAGGGGAAGGAAAGAAGGTAGAGGAATACAGAGGGATCACTCTCATGTCAGTCGGCTATAAAATATGTGCAGAAATCTTAAGAAATAGATTGGAGAGTCAGGTAGAACAATAAGAAATTATCCCACATAATCAGACGGGCTTTAGAAAAGGAATGGGAAGTATAAACAACATCTACGTACTTAACTATTTAGTTAACAGAAATTTGGGGAGAAAGCAAGGGAGACTAGTCGCTTTCTTCGTAGATTTCAAAGCAATGTTTGACTCAGTGAATAGAAAAGTTCTATGGCTGGCAATGAAGGAGAGGGGTGTAGAGGAAAAGTTGGTGGTAAGGATAAAGGAAATTTTTACTGAAACCAGGATTAGGGTGAAAATAGGAAAGAAAAAAGGGCAGGTTTTCTGAACAAGCCGAGGTCTAAGGCAAGGGTGCCCTTTGAGTCCGTTACTATTTAGTATCCTATTAGCAGACTTAGAGGAGAAGCTAAAGGAGAAAGGGAAAGGAGGAACGGCTTTGGGTAATAGCAAACTATACTCTCTAGCATACGCGGACAATGTAGTTGTATTAGCAGATGATGAGAAGGGGAGAACATAATGATGAGAATCTTCGAAGAGTATGTTGGAACAAAAGAGCTGACGGTAAACGTAGATAAGACAAAGGTGATGTGTTTCAGAAATAGAAAGAGCAAAATAAATTACGTTTGGAAGATGAACGGACAAAAA
>NC_046657.1:175402712-175405466 GCF_010883055.1 Belonocnema kinseyi | reverse complement strand
CAGGACTTCCCAAAGTTTACTTCTATCTACCTTGTCAAAAGCTTTTTCTAGGTCAACAAATGCACAGAAAACCTTTTTTCCTACTCTCAAACTTTTTTCTGTCATTTGCCTTAAGCTAAATATTTCATCCGTACATGACCTTCCTGGCATAAACCCACTTTGGACTTCCCAAATCTTTGCTTTTGTTATTTTCATTACCCTACGAATAAGTATTTTTGAATATATTTTACTTACGGTGCTTAATAAGCTAATCCCTCTGTAATTATCGCACTCGCTTTTATCTCCCTTTCTCTTGTATATTGGTACGATAATAGCTTCTTTCCAATCGTCTGGGACGTCTCCCATCTCAAAACATAAATTTATCAATTCGCACAGTCTATGTGGTATGCACGCGCCACCTTGTTTAAGCATTTCAGCGTTAATACCATCTACCCCGGCAGCCTTACCATTTTTCAAGTTCTTAATTATATCCCTAACCTCAGTGACACAGACTTTTTCAATTGAGTTTTCCATCGCATCGTGTTCAACATCGCAGTTGTGGTGTCCTATAGCTTCATCTCCGAATTGTCTCCTAAAATAGTCTCTGAAGGCCTCTAGTATTCCGTTTGCATCATATACCATTTCCCCCCTACTATTTTTCATGTTGACAATTTCTGTACTTTTGTTTCCTTTCATCTTTTTATAAAACCATGAAAAATAATATAAACCAATGCTATAAATTCACACAACTATTATGTACTTTAATAGTCTATATTTTTTTAAAGAACTTGACGCTGTTTTTATTTTATTGTATTTTTAATAAACATATAAATTTCCTTAGTTTTTTATTTAGTTTCCTTCAATTGTTTCCTTTATTTCTTTATTTTGTATTTATTGAGAAAAATAAGTTAAAACTTTAAAATGTTCTCCACCGGTCATGTATAGAAAACTATACTTTCCAGCTGGTCGATTAAGCTTTTGTTTGCATTTACTTGTTTAACTGTTTGCATATTTAATTCCATTAAAAATTTTTGATTTTGTTAAAATAATTATTTTAAATTCTTTCCTTTAATAAAAAACTTGCTTGTTTAAATTTGTTCCTAAATAAATTTATTTTCTAATAATTTAAATATTTGATTAACTTTCAGTTTCTTTGATAAAATTTTAAAGGCTTATGCATTATAAATTAATTACCTAATTAACAAAAAAAGGTTTTGAAAGAAAAATAACAACAATCATGCAAAATACCCCACTTTTTTATTTGAAAAAGATATTAACAATGTTTATTTCTTGCATAATTAAAAATAAATTAGGAAGGAATTTCATATTTGAATAAAATTATGAATCGAACCAAAAAATACTTGATCTAGCACTTTTTTGTTAAACTTATTTTTTCAAAAATTGTATACTCCTTTTCAAAGATCTTAATTGAAAACCGAAGTTTAATCCCACTATTGTATTATTCACAACTTTCTTCTAACTGCAATTCATAACACAGTAGACAATTAGACATAATGTAAAAATTACAATGACATGACAAGTCAAAACTGTCATCTAGGTACTTGAAGTTAAAGTGAATATTTATTTCTGACAATATTAAACCTTCCATTTTAATATTGAGGTATTTCCTACATTAATTTTTTTTTGTAAAAAAAGTCGTGTCTACTAAAATGTAATATTTTTTTCTCGATGACTCAAATTAAACAAAAAGGTTTGAAAATTAAAATTAAAAATTTAAAGCATTAAACAAATTCTGAATTTAAGAATCAAATCCTAAAGAATTAAAAATTTTAGCATTGAAATTTAATTTGGTTTTGAATATAAGAATTTAATATCGTAAAATTGACAACTGTAACCCTTCTAACTTGATTAGGCTTAAATTAATGGCCTCTAAAATCTGATAATATCTAAATACAAACATTTAGAATTCTGCATTTCAATTTCAAGTGGTGTATTTTTGGCTTTTGTGGAGGAAATAAGGATGAGTGGATGCAGAAAAGGCAGAAAGTGCGGAGATCGAGTGTAAAGGAAGAAGGGTGAGTGAAGGCAAAGGTGTGAAGGGTGAAAGTGAGTGGTTTGAAGTAAAAATTTGGAGCGTGTGAAGTTTTTGCGGTTAGGAGTGAAAAAATAGTTGCTTGGTCAGGGGGGCAAGATGTAGGAAATAAAGGCGGGAAACGTCACAGAGCTTTGGGTAAGGTAGGATGCCGACGACGCGAAGTCCACAAACTGGCGCCAGAGGGCAACAGTTACTGGACGATCGCACAGAGCAGAAAACCGTAGTGGCTGCAACAGCTGACGTTGCTGAAAGCATTGAAAGTGGGGTGATGGGTGACGTTGATCGCAGTGACAGCAGCGGTGATGAAAGTGCCGCCAAGTCGACCCGGGTGGGAAGGGTAGCGGATTCAGGTACGGCCAAGCAACGGGGAAGGCCCTCAAATTTACAGCGCCTTAACAAGCTAGGCAACGCGGGTTCCAACAGAAGTCTGGACGAATGGCAAAAAAGGCAAGCGCGACTAGCAGTGAAGGGGAGGAAAAAAGGAAAAGAGTGGGTGGGGAAGATGAGGTAGAAAGGGACCAGGAGAACAAGAGAGTGAGAATTAAAAGGAAAACACCAGAGAGAGGGGGGGGGGAATGTTTGAAAAATTGGAAGCTCTCATTAAAGGCTTTAGGGAGGAAACAAGAAAGATATTGGATGAAATGAATAGGGATATGAATAGGCAGGGGACCGATGTAAGGGGGGAAGTGAAAAAGGTCAGAGAAAAATGGGAAGAATGG
>NC_046657.1:175402529-175402702 GCF_010883055.1 Belonocnema kinseyi | reverse complement strand
GAATGGGATAAACGTTGGAAGGAGGAGAAAGACAAGGTTTGGGGTAATCTAGAGAGCAATGAGAATAGACCGAGAGAGGTTGACGAACAGACATCTAGAGAAATAAAGCAGTTGGAAGAGCGGGTATCCAGTCTAGAAATTAGGAATGAGCATATGGGGGAAAAAACAGAAAA
>NC_046657.1:175395317-175402429 GCF_010883055.1 Belonocnema kinseyi | reverse complement strand
AATTAAAATTCGAAAATTTTTTCTAAAGCCTCCAGGGGACTTCGTTTTCGCACGAAAAAATTTTATGTGCCCTTATTGCATCCGGACCCACAATTGAGGCATATTCAAAATTTAAAAATTATTAATGCTTGTGTTTTTAATTTGTCAACACTATGAAAAAATTTCAAATAATGCAATTCTTGAAATTTCTGTTCATAAAATTACTCAATTTGAATGTTTTAAATTGAAAATATATTAAAACCTTTCAATTTAAAATTCCTTTCCTTATAAAAATTTTTCGATTTCAAAGGCTTGACATTAATTCCAATTTTTCACGAGGTTTGACGTCGATAATCTGCTTATTGCAGCTTTAAATTATTTATATCCTAAAGCTGAAAAAAATGTATTGCCGAATCATAAGTGATTTCATTTTTAAATTTATAAACTAGTTTCTTTTAATAATTATTATTTTATTCTTACGCTTCTAAAATAAAATAATTACGTTGTAATTTTAATTGTTTTCATTTCAAATTTCTCTCATTTAAAACCTTTTAATTTCAAAGGATTTTAAGTTATAATCCAATTTTCGAAACTGAAGAATTTTGAATGGAATAATTATTTAATTGCTAACATACTGCTAATTTAACATAAAATTGTGGGATAGTAAAGTATTTCCATGCAAAATAGTTATGCTGAAGTTTAAACGCTTCCTTTTATATTTTGACATTGTCGACTTCTGAAAAGTTTCAAACCAAAAACTTTAGAACTATGAGTCCTAATTACTTTCCTGAATTTTTTTTTTTAATTTAACTAATTATTATAAAAATAAGGCATTTTTTAAAATTTCTCCAGCTTATTTGAATGCTCTCCATTGTTGAAGCCAAGAAACAACGCACATATATCTGTATTCAATTCAATCAAATTTAAAATTTAACGACACTTTTTTTTTATTGAACTAAATTGTACTTAAATTTAACACCATTCAACATCTACAATTTTAACTCAAATTTATTGAAATTCAACTAAATTTTACTTAAATTTTGAATTTAACTAACATGTATTCACTTTTTGAAATGATCTAAATTGTATTCAATCTTTAAATTTGGTTTTACAAAATAATTTTTAAAATTGCACTACAATAAATCTTAAAGTACGAATAGAATTGTTTTAAAACTTATTTACTTAGTATCTAGAAAATTTCTCTTCGAAAAGAAACCAGACGAGATATTAATTTAACTAAACTTTATTTAGTTCTTAAATTCACCTATATTTCATTTAAATGTTGAATTTAGCTAAATTTTATTTAAATGTTAATTTCAACTAAATTCTATTTAATTTGGAGTTTAAATAAATTTTATTTAATTTTTTAATTTATCTTAATTTCATTTAAATTTTAAGTTTAGTTTTTAAAAATAATTTTAGAAATTTAACTAAAATTCTAAAGTACGAGAAGAATTTTTTTTACATTTATTTATTGTCTCGAAAATTTAAAATAATAATAAATAGAATATTTTTAGACTCTCTTTAATTTGAATATAATTAGGTAAATCAGTGTTCATAACATTTTTAGCGTACAGGCCGTACAGAGCCAGCCAACCGACTCAACTATAGCAAATATTGCTATAGTGATGGCAAAGGCGAACGCGAGAATGAGAAACAGAAAATCACGTTCGGTTTGGAATTCAACAACTTTCGGTGTGCGCCCGGCCCCACCTCCCGCTAGGAGGACGCAGTTGCCATAGAAACAATGAAAATTTGAAGAGGGCAGCAACTCGATATAGTTGAAATTGTAGTTAGATAAATTTTACCGCGATTTCGCTGGAAGCGGGTGCAATTTTTCAGATTAGCACCCGCTCCCGGCGAAATCCTGCGGTTGTCCTTATAACAAATTTTTAATTATATATATATATACATATATATATATATGGCCGACCTCACCAGCGACCCATGCCGTATCTAGGACCTAAAGTCTTTGGCGATACTTAGGAAATTGTCGATTTTACCAGTATTAGGTTTCCCTGGTTTTTTTCTAGAATAATAAATATTTTGACTTAAAAATTTGGGAAATGATAGCGAACATGCTAACGGACGTCCTCACACACTTTTTTTGTAGATTAATTCAAAAAAGTTTTAATTTAGCAAAATGTGATTAATTTGCATAGTGCTTAGGAAATAGTATCGAATTTTTCAGTGTTAGATTCCCCGGCTTTTTTCCTAGGATAAGAAATATTTTGCCTTCAAAATCTGGGAAATGATAGCGAACATGCTAACGGACGTCCCCACACACTTTTTTTGTGTTTTTTTATCAAAAAATTTTTGATTTTTCGAACAACGTGCGTGTATATTTCGAGGTTATGTGTGTTGCAATTCACACGAGCGTTTCTTCCAAACTACACAATATTTTGGGCCGAAAACTTTGGACTTACAAATAAACATAGTAACTAATCTCCCGGAACTAACCTTGTTTGTAGGCAATCAAAAAAGTTTATTTCATAAATAATTTCCAGATTATCGGAAAGGCAGAGATGAAAAACGACGTAACCTCAAAATAATGCATATGCATAAAATTTTTATTTAGCACAATAAATTTTTTTTGTTATTATCCCTCAAAAAAGAGTCTGGAAACGTCCGTTATGATATTTTATAGCATCTCCGAATTCAGTTTTTAAAAATTTTAATTTTTGTGGAAAAAAAAAGCCGGGGAAACTGTGAGTATCACATGCCCTTAAGTTGAGCAGAGAGCGAACTCAGCTGATTGCGAGATTTGCGAAGTTACGTTTTACAACAATCAATAAGGGTAAATATTTTATTTCTTTATTCTAGCTATTTTAAGGCGACTTTAGTTTTTTGAAGATAATTTTTTTCAAGATTCTTCATTCTTAACTTCATTATAAAAAGAAAATGTTTGCCGTTATGATACCAAAATTTCAAGCTGATACCAAGAACTGAATAAATGCGAAAATCAACTAGTGATTGCATACATTAAAAAAATAAGACTTAAAAATCAGAAGATTGTGCGTTTAAAAAATAGAAAAATGTCACAATTATTTAATTATATATTACACAGCCACATAAAAAAAGTGTGCGGATCTGGTAACAAGACACACGTATTCCTATGGATTTTGGGGCGCTGAATTCAAATTCGGTATCAAAAATCACCCATCACGTCATGGTTGAGCCATAACCTCAAAAAATGGCGAAAAATCATGCACTGAGGCAAATAAATTTTACCCAACAGAACCTGACCTCGCCTAACCTGAATTAACAGAAATTTTTTGAACTACACGTAAAGCTCTGGAAGCATATTTTCCCAGTAGCAAATGTGTGCTACATCGAATGGGTCAACTCGAGCCTAACCTAGAAATAAATCTAACCAGACTAACCTAACCTAACCTCACGAAACACAATTAAACTGATTGTGTTGTCCCGTTGTGTTTGCGGTACCGTTTAAAGCAGTTTGGGCTTAACCTGCAAAGAGGTCAAACCTATCCTAACCTAAAAAAACCTGACCTAAACTAACCTAACCTAACTTCACGTAACACAATTAAACTCGTTGTATTGTCCCGTTGTGTTTGCGGTACCGTTTCATTCAGCTTCGGCTTAACCTACATAGAGGTTTAACCTATTCTAACCTAACAAAACCTGACCTAACCTAACCTAGCCGAATGAAATTCAACCACACGTGTAGCTATGTAAGCGTACGGTTCTCAGTCTTAAATGTGTGCTATATTTAATAGGTTAACTCGATCTTAACCTACAAATGAATCTAACTTAACAGAACCTAACGAAATTTCGCTTAACGCAACACAACTTAACTTAGGTGTTCCCGTTGTAACACAATAAAATTCATTTCATTGTACTACAGGGGGTTAAAAATTTAGACGCACATTACTCATTTGAAGAAATTTAGAACTACAAGTATAATTGACCCCATTTCAATTAACCTGACAATGTTTGTATCAATTAAAATGTAGAACTGTAACTTAAACATGCAAATGAATAAGAGTTTTATTCAAAAATTTTTTCTCTCTGCTTTTCTTAAATTTAAGAGATATATTTATACTATACGCAAGAACAGGGTTGCCAGCGTAATCGGTTAGGTAAGGTCAGGTTTTGTTAGGTTAGGATAGGATAAACCTCTATGTAGGTTAAGCCGAAGCTGAATGAAAAGGTACCACAAGCACAAAGGGACAACACAATCAGTTTAATTGTGTTTTGTGAGTTTAGGTTAGGCTAGGTTAGATTTATTTCTAGGTTAGGCTCGAGTTGACCCATTCGATGTAGCACACATTTATTACTGGGAAAATACGTTCCCAGAGCTTTACGGATAGTTCAATAAATTTCTGTTAATTCAGGTTAGGTGAGGTCAGGTTCTGTTGGGTAAAGTTATGTTAAATAAGTTGATATCAGGCAAGGGTTGATCTTTCACAGTTGTCGACATGTTTTTGAAGTGAAAATTTGCATCACTGGCATTATTTTGAAATTTATTTGCCTCACTGCATGATTTTTCGACATTTTTTGAGGTTATGACTCAACCATGACGTGATGGGTGATTTTTGATACCGAATTTTAATTCAGCGCCCCAAAATCCATATGAATACGTGTGTCTTGTTACCACCTCCGCACACTTTTCTTTTTTTGTGTGGCTGTGTTATTTTAATTGATTCTTTGATGGAAAATTGTTAAGACACCAAGCACGAAATATGTATTTTCATTCGAGAAGAAAGAAATTAGGTTCTGAAATATCATGATTCAGGGTGACCGCTGGACAGGGACACTGGAAAATGACCAGGAATTATTTTAGACTGGGAAGTGATAGTGAATTTTTTCATTGACCGGGAATTTTACAAGTTTCTAGAAGAAAATTCTATCCAATCACTTGAAAGATCAAGAATTTTATATCACAATATATATATAATACAATTTAAAATAAGTTTGATTTCAACTTTTTTTTAAACGCTAAGCGTAATTGTTAACTTCTTCAATCATGAAATCATTAAGCTCACAATGTGTGATTCGAAAATCTTTTACCATAACAAATTTTGCATTTTATATTTTCATTTTTGAGGGTAAATTTTCCATTTAAAGAATTTTAAAGTACAGTTTTGAAGGCTTACTTAATAACAGATTAAAAGCTTTTGCGATTGAAATTTTTAGACAAAAAGCGTTTTAATTTGATCAACTGTACAGATAAATTCATTAATGATTTTTCAAAATGAACTGTAGTTCGTGTATTCGAAATTGAACAATAATTGAATGATTTTGACGTTAATAATTGAACTACTTTAATTCAAAAGCCTTAGTAGTTAATCAAACGTAAACTTCCGACTGTAACTTTCTAAACATTATGTTGTCTTAGTAGAAAATATACCATTTTTAACATTTTCAATTTACACATTTTTAATCAAGAAAAAGAGCAATTTTTCAATAGTCAGCAATGTTTGAGTGTTTATTCTTCTTCTTCTTTATTCATAATGTGTCCCCTAAGGGTTTACATGACTTCCATTCCTTACAATCTTTCCGCTTATATCTATATTTTTTTCAATCTTATCCTTTCTATATATACAATTATTTACAACTATTTACATAAGTCTTATATCGTTTGCTAATAAGTCCTAAATGGCGCCATCGCAGAAACTAAAGATAAGGAGCTAGATATAAGACTTATGTAAATAGTTGTAAATAATTGTATATATAGAAAGGATAAGATTGAAAAAAATATAGATATAAGCGGAAAGATTGTAAGGAATGGAAGTCATGTAAACCCTTAGGGGACACATTATGAATAAAGAAGAAGAAGAATAAACACTCAAACATTGCTGACTATTGAAAAATTGCTCTTTTTCTTAATCAAAAATGTGTAAATTGAAAATGTTAAAAATGGTATATTTTCTACTAAGACAACAGAATTTTTATAAAGTTACAGTCGGAAGTTTACGTTTGATTAACTACTAAGGCTTTTGAATTGAAGTAGTTCAATTTTTAACGTCAAAATCATTCGAGAGAGCGAGCGATCGAAAGCGACAGTGCTAGCGAGAGAGAGAAAGAGAGAGAGAGAGATAGCATGAGAACGCAAACGTATCTTAGTCTATTTAACTCTTACATTACCATTACTTACAATATTTACGCTTCTAATCTAAGCGACTTCCGTTTCCTTTTTCTTTCACTTTTTTATATCTCCATTTGCCTTTTTTCACATGCATTTTTTCATTCTGTCTCATTCGCTCCTCTAGCACCCTCCAACTCCTTTATCCATTCTTCTCCTAATCCATCCTCTCCTAGAATATTAACCACATTCTCTTGCCAGCTTCCTTTATCTTCCATTCCTCTCTTACATCCTTCCCATACATGCTCCCATGTTTCCTTCTCCCATTCGCATATTCTACACGCTCTGTTCTCTTTTTTTCCCCAGTACGTCCCCTCCCTTACCTCGTTTCCCAATCAGAATCTTGCTATTCTGGTCCACCTTCTCTCTCCCCATCCCTTTTCTAAATACTTTGGCACTTCTTCCTTTTTTATCATCTTATACCATTTATTGTACTTTGTTTCCTCAATCATTCCCATCTTTCTATTAATTGTATTTCCCTCTCCCTTTTTTCCAGTTCTTCATAGTTTATTCCAGTCCCGTCTTCTATTTCTTTATCATTAAAGAACTTCCTCCTTTCTTCCATGCCCTCTTTCCCGCTCTGATACTTAAATTATCCCTTTGTGCTTCTTCTCTCACCATGTATCCTGGCGTCCTCCAGTCTGCCCCTAGTGTCCACCTTACATACCTTTCTTGTAAACTCTCAATATCTTTCCTTTCTTTCCATCCCCATATCTTTGCTCCATAACCTAATACTGGCCATACCAGCATATCAAATAACCACATTCTCCTTCTTCTATTTTTTAACCTTCTTTTTCATATTCCCCATATCTGTTTCATTACCCCTGCTGCTTTTTTTATCCTTTCTCTTATATGAGCTGTATGATCTCCATTCGTTGGCAAAATATATCCCAAATATTTATACTCTTTTACTTCTTCTAACTTTACTCCCTTCCATCTCCTTGTCCATTCTTTATTCCTTCTCCCTGCTTTTCTAAACCTCATTATCTTTGTCTTTTCTACATTTACTTTCAGCTTTTTCCCATCT
>NC_046657.1:175389509-175395217 GCF_010883055.1 Belonocnema kinseyi | reverse complement strand
TATCTAGTCGGGAGTGGTGCTGACTGAAAACAGATGATTTGGAGCGATTCGCGCGCCATCTGTTGGTCATTCTAAGGACTTATTGAACTACCCTCGTATTCCGTAACCTTAACCTAGCGAATCCAAAAAATATTTCTTCCATTCTACCATTTCAATATCTTGGTTTACTCTTTTTCTTCTTTTTCTTTCTTTGTTTACTACCTTCCATACCTCTTCTTCCATCCTTCATCCATCACTTTTATGAAACACACTATTTTTTTACTGTTCAAACCTTACGACTATACGCAGTGTAAACATAACCTGCATTCCACATACCGGTCAATAAGTTCCTGCTTTTTCCCTTTGGTACATTGTTTTCTGCATTTTAACCACCTTTTTAACTGACAAATGGCATTTTTCCACCTTTTTGTGCAATAATTCAGCACTTGGCACATCATTTTCATTGACTTTTATGTTAAAATTAGGTACGATAGCGCACATTCTACCAAAAATATGACCGCAATTTTGAAATGCCCGCTAAGTGTCATGGCGGTGCCTAAGCTTCCGCTCTTAAATAAAAAGCACTATCCCTCAATTAATCTCTCACATCCACACCCTTCTACTTAACTTAGAACGTCACAATGTTAATTTTATTGCTCTGTTCAAAAATTTTTTATTTATAAGTGAAAATTTTGAATTTTGATGTGTGAATAAAAGATGAAAATGTATTCATTTAGAAAAAATGCGAGTAAGTTGAGGAAATACTTCTAATTTTTAAAATTAAAATTGTGAACCTTTTAAGGATTGTGAAAGGTTTGAATATAGTAAAAAAATTGTCTTAGGATTCCTGGTTAAATTCAAAATGATTTTTTTATTTTGAAAAATTAATTTCATGAGAATATTTAAAAAGATTGTAAAAAAATTCCAAAACTGTAAAAATAATAATGTAAAGATTCAAAAATATTTAAAGGAAAATGTAGATTTTTAATGATTTTAATACAAAATTTGGTAGGTTTTTAGGAATTTTAAAAGATTTCGAGATCATCAATTTATTTTGGTAGTACCTGGAAATATTTAAAGTGATTTTTTAATAAGAAAATATACTTTTATGAAATGTTTTAAAAGATTTAATATAAAAAAAAATTGCTATGTATAAATAAAAATTGAACAATTGAACAATCATTCACTTGAAATTACTCAAAATTAAAATAATTTAACTTCTAATTTAAAAAGTGTTCGATAAAAAATTTTAATCTTTCAGTTTTTAATGTTTTTAACTTAAAATTGCTTGAAATGATATATTTTTTTTTAATTCATCAACCTTTTGATTTATTCCTCAATTTAGGACATTGAAAATGATAGCGCTCATTTATAAATAATACAAGTTTTGATTCGTTAAAACAATTTTCTAATACAAATAATTTTTTAAGAACAAGAAAAAATCTGCTTCAGCCCGGATTTGGACCGGGCGAAGAATAACTTTAAAATTATAATTAACCTACCCCTTGAGAGTGGAGGGAAGAGGATGATTATTGTGTACCCCCCCCAAAGCCCTTCTCTGGATCCGCGCCTGTCAACAACCTCACATCAGTGATCCCAGATCTGAAACGAAATGTGGTCCAATGCTATGACAGGGCTATGTCCGTGTGAATATAGTGGGAGACGATGGTTGGGTTGCACGCGCAACGCATTTTTCCTCTTCTGAATTTGAATACTCGAAGGTGCACGATTGCCGGTCGGAAAACTTTGTCGGTTCTATTTATATCTCTATCCTCTTTGAAATAAAATCAAGAGATTGGGATTTTAATATTTCCAGGTTTCGATTCTGGCGATTTTCATGATTTGAATACTTCGCGCGCCTCTTCATATGCGCATATTTTGAGGTTACTTTATTTCAAGTATAAAATATAAATAATATAAATATTAATACTAATATATATATATAAATATATACATATATTATAAATGATAATATTATAATTATGTTATATTATAATAGACTTATTTATATCTTGATCCGCATTTGAAATAAATTAAAGAAATTGACGATTTTAATGGTATTTGAATACTTCGCACAATTTGAAAATAAAAATATGTATGCAATATCAAAATATTAATACCATGTTTAATATTTTGTTGCATATTATATTGTGTTCATTATATTGTATACTTTATATTGTGTATATTATTGTACATAATGAAAATAAATTATATAATTAAGTATATGATATGATAATTATATATAGAATAGAATAGAATTTATTGTCTTCATTGTATACTTTTACAAGTTGTTACAATATTCTTTTGCTCTCTTAAATTTTCAAATAAAACGAAGCTACACACTTTCTCTCTTCGAATTTTTACCTGAACAGATAATAATTAAATCATTACATATTTCTGTGTCTATATTACAGTTCCTATTGTCCTTAGACTATATTAGTCCTCTATATCACTCTATTTCTGCGATATTATAATTATATTAATATTAATATTAATTAGCTGTAAATGATTGTGCTGAAGTTTTAAAGCGCTTGATTTATCTATTAAACCAAAAACGTTTAAATAGCCTCCGGACTTTCGAAATTATAAAATTTGTTTATGAGAATCATTTGGAATTAAACATTTAAAAACTATAGATTCCTAGAGTTTGGTTATATTATACTTTTTTCAGGACTACGTGGGACTTCGATTTTTAAGATTTAAAATTGCTAGCAGTTTTTAAAAGTGTTAATACTGAATGTTGTACTTGTTAGTACTTATAATTTGTAATTGTTTTATTTTAAATGATTTTCATAAATAAATTTTCTAATTTTGTAAGGCTATTTAAATTTTTTCGGTTCAATAGATAAATTAAACTTCAAACGCTTAAAACTCTAGCACACTCAATTACAGCTAATTAATATTAATGTTAATATTAATATCCGTTGAGATACTATTATTATAATTATAATATCATATATAGTTAATTATATATTATATTAATTCTATTATAATGTACTCTGAATGTATTCTTTTTTCAAATGCTCATGTCTTAACTCAAAATTTTTATTATTTTGTAGAATTCCTTGTCCCATATCTGAATTATAATTTTTTCAAAAAATCTCTGATTCAATTCAGAAATACATACAATTGCTTTGAAAAATTTCCTTTTCCAATTCAAAATTCAAGGTGAAATTAGAAAATTCAAACGTTTAAATCTGAAAATGATTCATTTGAGGTGGAAATCTTTTGAATTTTAAACTTTTAAAACTGAAGCTTGACAAATTTGTAATTCAGAAATATTTCATTCAAAATTTCAATAATTAATACGTATAAAATACAAACTTTTAACACCTTTTAATTTAACATTTTTTTAATCAAATTATGTTAAAATGAGAAATTACCAATTTTAAATTTTTATGACTTTAACATTTTATATATTTATAGTTGAAATATATAAATTACGCTTTTATTTTTAAGGTTCAAAATCATAATACTTCAAGAAACTTTGAGTTCGTAACATTAAAAATTAAACGATTTAACCAATTTTTTAACTAAAAACCTTTTAAAATAAAAGTTCAATTATTTTTATTTTAAGTTGTTACAGATTAATATTTTTGCATTGTTATTTATAGATAAAAATTTGAGTTTACCAATTGAAACTGTTAGAAATTAACTTACCATCAGAATAATTGAATTTTCAACTAAAAAAAAGAGAAAAACAAATTTCCAACAAAATCGTTAATTTTTCAACCAGAAAGATGAAATTTTTAACTGAAATTAATAATCTTCAACCAAAAACTGAAATTTTTACAAATTAGTTTGAAGTTTAGCCAAGTAGTTAAAAGTTTAACTAAAACATGTTGTATTCTAAAACAAAAATTTTTAATTTAACAAAAAAATACTTATTTTACAGAAAAATTAATGAATTCTCAATAAAAACAAATAGATAGTCATACAGACAGTCAAGTGCTTTATACATAAAAGATGAAATTTTTCCCAAACCAGATAAATTTTCAAACCAGAAGGAAAAATTGGCTACAAAACAATTAAAGTTTAAGCCCGAAAAAAATAATTTAAAAAAATTTCGTTTTCAAACAAATAGTTACATTTTCAACTAAAATGATAAATCCTCACAAAAAAAGTTAAACTTTTTAATTAAAAACCATAGAACTCATCCAAAAATACATAAATTTTACACAAGAGTCAACTTTTCAGTCAATAAGGATTTATTTTTAAATTGTTGAATTTCAATGAAAAAAATATGATTCTTTTCCAAAACAGTGTAAACTTTTTAAACGGAATAGTTCGACGACTTCTGGTTAAAAATATAAACCAAAGCTATTATTTTTAATGCTTCTAATTAAAGAATAAATAAATCTTTAAATGTTAAAGTCTGAAACATTTTGATCAATAAAAATGGATTAATTACAATTCTGTTTTAATTGGAAACTTTTTAAATTATAAATTGAATTCTTTTATTTTAAGTCACTTTATATTATGTATGTATTTAATCTCTCCCTTTTACGGGTTTGAGGGCCACCGTTCCCTGTACATATATTTACAATTCCATCCTTAGTCTAACTTAACTACTACTTATATTCTACTCTTTCGCATTACGTAGGATAAACAATAGAAACAGTAGTGATATTAATTCCTAAAAGGAGCGAGCTTCCAGGACTTCCGTTTCCTCTTACCATAAAAAAATGCATTTTCCGCGATATTGAAAACAATTTTCGTTTTTTACTGCCCCTTCTCAGAATCACCCATTTGGCTCTGCCCTACTCCCTTTCTTTCCCTTACTTCATCCAATTTCTTCATCCACATCACTCCCTGTCCACTACCATCCAAGATCCATCTTGCACACTCATCCACACTCAACTGTCCCTCTTCCTCTCCTGTACATCTCTCTAATACATGTGCCCATGACTCCATTTCGTATCCACATACTCTGCATAAATTCTCCTCTTCATTCATCCAATATCTGCATGCTCTCACTCCTTCTTCCATTCTGAACCATACAACCTTACTCCATTTTTCTTCCCTTTTTATTTTTTGCAGATATTCTGGTTCCGTCAACCCTTTGACCATCATATACCATCTATTGTACCTCGAATCTATAATCTTTGTCCATCTCTCTTCTCCTCGTTGAACCAATAGCTCTAACTCTATGTCTTGCCACTCCATAACCCCTTCTCGAATATTACACACCCTTCTCATTTTTCTCCTTTCTACCTCCCATTTTGAATTTCCCACATTACCTTTCGCTTCATTGTTCCGAATTTCACCGAAACATGCTTGTGCAATTTTACTTCCCTCTCCCCTTTTTGGCTTCTCTTCAAACCTCCATGCTCTCTTAATTTGTCTAGTAACCATATTCTCTCTTCCTAACTCTTCTTTTAACATATATCCTGGGCAACTCCAGCTAACCCCCATTACCACCTCAGGAATCGCTCATGCATACTCTCTACTTTTCTATGTTCCTTCCATCCCCAGATCTACACACCATAACCCAACACCGCCCACACCAACGCATCAAAGAACCAGACCCTCATTCTCCAATCGTTCTTGAACCTTCTCTTTCCTATACCCCATACTTGGCCCATTACTTTACTTTAACATTCAATTCTTTTCCTCACCTGCAGCTTGTTTCCTCCTTCTGCCTCAAACCAAAAACCTAGGTAACAGAACTCCTCCACAATTTCCACTTTTTGTCCGTTCATCTTCCAAACGTAATTTATTTTGCTCTT
>NC_046657.1:175387861-175389409 GCF_010883055.1 Belonocnema kinseyi | reverse complement strand
AATAGCTTTCTGGAATGTGTCAGGTTTGAAGAACAAGAACAAAGGATTCTGGGAGGAGTTAGAAAAGTGGGATGTGATTATGATGAGTGAAAATTGGGCAGAAGAGAAGGACTGGAAGGGAATAAAAAAGATGTTACCGAAAGGTTATGTGTGGACAATGCAAGAAGCAAGAAAGAAACACGTTAAAGGGAGAGGGATGGGCAGCATGGTGTCAGGGGTGAAAAAAGAATTAGCAGTAAAAGGGAGAAAAGATGGGAACATGGAGGAAAAGGATGGAACAATGATAAGAAAAATTATAATTGGGAAAGTAGAAATAGCAGTGGTGTGTGTATACAGAAGAAGAGGGGAAGAGGAAAATTGGAGAGTAATAAGGAGGTGGATGGAGGAAAAGAAGGAAGAATTGGTTTTAATAGGGGGGGACTTAAATGCATGGACTGGCGAACAAGGGGCAGGATTATGGGATGAAGAAAAGGAAGCATTTATAAGGAACTCCAATCATAGAGAGACGGACAGGGAGGGGAGGAAGTTACTAGACATGATAGGAGAAACAGGATGGTTTATATGTAATGGCAATATAAAAGGATATGAGGAAGGGGAGATCACATTCATAGGAAAGGGAGAAACAGTAATAGATTACATCCTGGCTGAAGAAAAAATGCGGCATATGATAGGGAGTATGAAGGTAGGGAATGAGATAGGGTCCGAGCACTTCCTGGTCATAGTTACACTAAGAAGAAGCGTCAGTAAGCGCGGCAGAGGGAGAAAGGAAAAAGGGTGCGAACGAAACACAAAAATGGGAATCTGGGGGGGTAGATAAATTAAACGAGTTTAAACAAAAGATGGAAAAGGAGAAGGTTAGGTATGAAAAAGAGGAGGGAATAGACTCGTTAGTTGAAAGGTTGAAGGGGTCCATTGAAAAGGTAAAGGATAAGCTGGGTACTAATGAAGAAAGAGTAGGGGGAAAGAGAGGCTGGTGGGGCGAGAAATGCTGGGAGAGTAAAGAGAGAATAAAAGAGTGTGTGAGCAAATAGAGAAGAGGGGAAATGGAGAAGGAGGAGTATAACAGGAGGAAAAAAGAACATGAGAAGATGCTGGAAATAAAAAGAGAGAGGGGAAAGGAAGAATATAAAGCAGAGGTAGAAAAAGCCATCAAAGAAGGTAGGGTGCGGGATGTGATAAATAGGGATAGAGGGGAAAGGAAGGGCGTTAACGAAGAAATAGAAATGAAGGAATGGACGGATTATTTTAAGGGTCTATTAGGGGGAGAGCAAAATAAGATCAAAGGGGAAAAGTGTAGGATAGTCCGAGGAGAAATGGAGGAAGGGAACGAGATAACACGAAAAGAAGTGGATGAAGCAATAAACAGGTTAAAAAGAAACAAGGCGACGGGAGAAGATGGGATGGAGAACGAAGCGATGAAGTTTGGAGGAGAAGGGAATAGGGATTGAATGTGGAAGATCTGCAACAAGGTATGGAAAGGGGAAGGTTGGCCGGAAGAGTGGACGACGGGACTGGTGGTACCGCTTGTCAAGAAAGGGGAAGGAAAGA
>NC_046657.1:175363798-175387761 GCF_010883055.1 Belonocnema kinseyi | reverse complement strand
ATGGCTCTCTTCGACGAAGAGGGTGTGGATCTCGAAACAGTAAGGGTACGTGGGTTAGCGTTCGCAGATGATAAGGTTGCTATGGCAGAGTCTATCGAAGACCTACAAAGAATGCTGAATAAACTAGATACAAGCATGAAGAGCATGGGACTCAAAATTAACGCAAATAAAATAAAAACTATGGTGTTCGAAGGAAAGAGTGAGAAAACACTTTGCAATATTTTATTAAATGATGAGAGAATTGAACAAGTTGATAAGTTCGTATACCTTGGTAGCTTATTTACTAGGGACGGGAAGATAGATGAGGAATTAGATAGACGCATAAATGAAGGTAAAAAGGTTATTGGTAGAGCAGGTCCCCTTATCAGAAATAAAAATATATCAAATAAAGCTAAAATGGCAATACATAATTCTATATTTGTACCGAATGTACTATACGGTAGCGAGACATCGACTTATTAAGAAAAAGATAAGAGTAAATAACGAGATAATTCTAAAAGAATGTGGGAAAGAAATCGGTTAAGATGGTTCGGACACGTTGAGAGAATGCCAAACGAACGACTAACGAAATAAGTGTATCGAGGTAAAGTAAATGGCAGTGTGCCCAGAGGTAGACCGCGGAAAGAATGGTTAGAATGTGTGAATGAGACCCTAGTTAGAAGAGACATAAGAAGTCGCAGAAACACGAGAGCCTGCATGAAAAAATGCATGGACATAAAAGAAGCTAGAGAAGTATGCCAGGACAGGAAAGTATGGCGGCAAATAGTTAATAAAAAGAGTTTCAATAGAGTGAATGACGCCTGAAACAAAGAACTTGGCTACTAATGGACCCAAGTGGGGAACCTTACATAACGACTTCGTGAGTTTCTTCGCTTGGGATAATTGCTAGAGAGATTGATCAGCATCCTGGGTCGGAGCAGTGTTGCGGAACGAACGTGTTATTTACTTAAATAGCACGATAATTCTGGATCAATCTGAAAAATCTCTATCCCTTCCACACACTACTCCTTTCCTCTACCGAGCGAGTCACGCCTACTCCGAAAGCGAAATGACTTAATGGTGTAATTAATGGTTGCGGTTTAAAAAATGTAATTAGCTCATATATTAAAACAACAAAAAGACGAAAATTATGGCAATTTTTATGTCAAGTTTTAGTATTAAATGATAATAAAAAAAAATTAAGCAAACTTACATTTTTTCTTAAAGTTAGATTTCTGGAGCAGGGAAAATGACATTTTGTAAGATGGAGTTACTTCTTATTTCAATTTGAAAAAATCGTTCATATTTATACCATGGCCTTAGCTAAACTGTAGAAGCAAGCCGTAATTTCCTTTGACTTTCGAAAATGCTTCTTACACTTTACAGCTGTGAAAAAACTCATATACCACTTAATTCACTAATATTTAAAAAATGCAACACTTCAGAAGACATTTGTCTAGGTCTATAAGGAAATTTAGGAAAAAAATTTTTTTAGAAGTTTTTATAAGGAAATTTCTTTTCAGAATTTTTGTTTCTTTAACCAGAAAAAAATAGTAAGGACATATTCAACCACAATTCTGGTTGATTTAACCAGACAGCTTTTTTAGTTTATTTAAATTTAAATAAAACTTAACTGTATCTTCAAATTCACTTTTCTACTAATTTCCAAAAAAATTATAACTTAAATAAAAAATAAACTTTTTAATTCAAATTTGTTATTACTATTTTATACTAACATCTTTACTACATTTTGGGCATAATTTTGATTTCAAAAAGTCTTTAGAGTTTTCGAATTCCTTCAAGACCTTTCCTACTCAATTAAAATTATTTTTCCATTCACTTATAAAGTAAAATTAGATTATTACCATTTTGGATTTCAAATGCACTATAATTTGGCGCGACCAAATATGTAGCTGCCTGTCGCTCCTCTACAAACATGTGGCGGAACCAATCGGTACATGTCGCGCCTATACAAGTATGTAGCCGAACTAAAAGCAATAAATATATGCAGGATCGCAAACTTGCCTGCCGCGCTAACTACCGGTAAGTGGTGCAAATAATCTCATGCCGTATCTAGGACCAAAGATATTATAAGCAAAGATGCGGCACGGGAGGTCGGAGTGGGAGAACGATATATATATATCGAACTACATTTTTGCATGCCTCGACGTGCTGCCCTCTTTAAATTTTCGATGTTTCTATGGCAACCGCGTCCTTTGCCTACGTATACGGGAGGGGTGGGGCCAAGGTGAAAGCCAAACCGAAAGTGCCGGTGATTTTCTGTTTCTCGATTCTCGCACTTGCCTTCGCCAGCCATATCTATAGCTGACTCGGGGCTGTCTATGCACGCCGAAATTATTCAAATGAATGAGGACCTAAAATTATTATATTTATTAGTATGTTAAAATTAATTATGTTCTTTTACGGTTTCTTTTTGAAAAAGGGACATTTTCGAGATATTAAATTAATTTAAAAAATAAATTTTAAATTAATTCAGAATTTAGTTAAATGAAAAAGTTAAATTAATTTCTCGTCTGGTTTCTTTTAAAAGAGAAATTTTCGAAATATTATATAAATAAGTTTTAAAAAATTCTTTTAATATTCTAGAATTGTAGCGAAATTTCAAACATTATTTAAAAAAATATAATTCTTACAAAAATAGTGAACTGAAGGTTCGAATACTTCACTGTATAAATTTATTCTACATGTATTTTTAAATCCTAAAATATTTTATTATTTTTTCGCATAATTAAGGTATAACAGAAGTAATATTTACACTTCTCTATAGTTTCGAATTGACAGTTTACATTTAATTCCGAGGAAAAATTTAAGGTTTTCACTACTAATTTAATTATTTATCAAAATTATATTAAAATTCTGTTTTTTGTTTGTTTTTTCTTCTTGATTATTTGAAACGTATAATCTTTTTCCTTATAATTTGTTTAATTACAAAAACCAGTAGCTAGACTGTGCCTTGCACGTTAAAATTTAATTTTAAAAGTTTGAGGGCAGTTAACCACTTGCAATTCTTATGCTCATCAGAATTCACAACTTCAAAGAAATCCAAATAGTTTATAAAAATAATTCAAAGAATCGAAGAATCCAAAAAAAATCTAAAGAAATATGAGGCGTTTAGGGGTGCATCTCAGCAACTAAGGCTATTACAAAAAAAATGGAAAAGGAAAGCATTCCAAAGAACTAAAATAATTTAATAATTTTTTGCGAACCGGGCAATGACCGGAAATTTGTTTCCTTGATTAAAACGGCCACCTGGATTTCTTATTATTTAAAAAATTATTATATTCATTGGTGTTTTTCTGTAAAAATAGTTATACTTTTTCGTACTTTTAAAAAAATTCCCACCAAGGATTGAAAAAAATTTTGATTTTATTTATTTATTCAAGTGAATTTTTTTTTAAGTTTGCAATAACAAAGAAACACTATCCAATTAGGGGTTTTAAGGGTTTAAAAATCGTGATTTATTTTTTTCGTAAATAGTTTGGAAATAATTTTCACATTTTACACTTCAGTTGGTTTTTAGGTATATTATATTGATGATGTTTACAATGTGAAAATCACTTCGAAACTATTTATGAACCAAATAAATCACGATTTTGAACACTTAAAATCCCTAAATGGATAGTTTTTCTTTGTTATTGAAAAGTTTAAAAAAATTCACTTGAAAAAATAAATAAGATCAAAAATTTTTTCAAAAAAAAAATATATATATATACGCTATGCCTTACAGCTAATAAAATCCCTCGTATCAGTTATGATTTAAAACTCACTTTCAATTGATTTGAATGCAATATGAAACGCTTTAAATTCCTAAGATTTAAAGTCGCAATATATAATGAGTTTGCAACAAAGAAGAAGAATTTTCTTACCGAAAAAGACGAATTTTTAACATATTCCATGAATTTTCAACCAAATAGTTGAATTTTCAACTTATGAAGGATCCATATCTAATCAAGAATAGACAAGTTGCAATTTAAAAAAAAAAGTAATTTTTAACATATAAAACCAAATTGTCAACAAAAAAAGTTCAATGTTAAGCCAAAGAGGTAAATCTTGCAGAAATATGATTTCAAGAAAACTAGATTTAACAAACACGAGAAAAACCCGGAAAAGTTCATTTACAAACGAATCCTACTTTAATTTGCTACCATACTGTTTAATCATTAATCAAAATATACTAATTTCGAACTTAACAATTGCATTCTTAATAAAAAGACGATGTAGAAAAAATCAAGAAAATTAATTTTTGACCAAAAAGATGCATTTTCAACAAACAAAAGAATGTTCCATAAAATAATTAAATTTTACACTTATAAAATATAAATTTCTAGCAAAAATGTAAAATTGCAAATTTTCAGATAAAAATTAATTTTGAACAAAACAAAAAACCCAAAATGTCAAAAAAATTGTTACGTGTTAAGAAAAAGATTAATTTTCAACTAAATCGAGAAATTAAATTTTCAACAAAAGAGTCAACCCTAAAGATCAATGGGAGTCCAAAAATATGAATCTTTGATGATAAAGTTCAACTTTTAACCAAGTCGTTTAATTTTCAATTAAAGAAGATAAATTGCGAAAAAAATAATTAAATTTTTAACCAATGAAATGAATTTTCCAGCATTGTATTAATGATCTACCAAAATAAAACGAGCTTTCAACAAAATATATTAATTTTTAACAATATTTTTGAATATTAAAGCCGAGAGGAACAATTTTAAACCAGAAAATATGCATTTTTAATAAAAATATCAATTTAAATCAAAAATGAAATGTTTACCTTCTTAGTTAAAAAAAATTAATTCTTATTTTAAAAAACTAATTTTCAACAAAATAGTTACATTTTTAACAAAAGAGTTCATCCTAAAAATCACTTTTTATCCGCAGAAGATTAATTTTCTAAAAATAGAATAGTTAAATTTTCGACCAAAGAGGTGAATCTAAAACCAAAAGAATAATTTTTTTGCAAAGTAGTTCAACTTTTAACCAAGCTTCTCAATTCCTAACGAAACAAGATGACTTTTTGACAAAATAGGTGCATTTTTTACAGAATAATAAAATTTGCAACTGAATAATGGAATTTTTAACCAAATGAGATGAATTCCGAACGACAAATATAATAGTAGACTTTCTTTAAAAGTTAATAATCAGGAGACATACTAAATGTTATCTAAGTTCGTAACTTTTCTTCCACTGACCCTCAACCCCTGTTCGAACCATAGTTTTTAGCATGACCCCCCCCCCCCATGCAATGGGTAATGCAGTTTACTGACGACCCCTTAAAGTTTCGATTTTTGTATTTGATGAAATTATCCTTATAATGTATAGTTTAAAATTTGTTTAGCATAAAATTGCACAAAGAAAAATCGACAAGACTCAGAAAACGAAATTACAACAATTAAAAGAATGACAGAGAACAAGTATATTGAGACTATACTTAAGAAACTTTATTTTCAATTTTATTTATATTGGATAAAATATCAATATTACAGAGAAAAGTAACAGCGTTTAACTTTGAAGAATTCAAATGATTTAAAAACTGAAATTAATAACAAAAATTAAAGGGTCTCTAATTTTTCTGATTCTCATCATTTATGATTGAGAAAGGATAAAAAAGAAAGGTCCGACAAGTCCAAAAAGAAAGGACGAGTTCGTTAACAGCCATTTTGGATAAAAATACAAATTTTGGTACCATTTTTTTATACTTAAAATTTTTATTTATGGCTATTAATAGTACTCAGAAGGTCAAACAATTTATCCTGATGACTTTTTTTTATACAAAAAAAAATTCACAGAGTTATAGCATTTAAAAAATTTTTAATACCAATCGAAAATCAAAATTATAAGCCAAACAACGTACGATTAAAAAAAAAAGTAAAGAAAAACATTGCTTTTTAAAAGCCCTACAAGATTATCATACAAACTTTTTGGATATTCTTGTAAAATTGAAAATTCTATTTTTTATTGCACAAAAAATAATGAGATATGAAAAATCCCATTTTGTGGTCAAACTATGCACGATACGAAATAAGATGAATCAACAAAAATTGTGATCTCAAAAAAGTTATAGAAATTCGTTAATAATCACTTCTTAATAGGAGGCATATCTTTTGTTTTATTCGCGAGAAATAACATTGAAAATATAAAAAAAACTTTCTGAAAAAATGATACAAGTTATGAAAAAAAAATGATTTAACAAAAATCATCTATCCGAAAAAGAGCTACAAATTTGTTATAAATTACATTTTGACAGGACACGTAGTTTTGGTTTTGATCATAAAAATGGTATTAAAAATAAAAATGAAAAATTTATGGAAAAACAAAAAAGGTACAAAATCAAATTGATAGAAAAAAGTTATTCGCCCAAAAAAGTGATACAAATTTGTATTCATTTATTACATTCTTATTATTTATGATGGAGAAAGTATTAGAATTGCCCGAAATTTGACACCGCACATTCAAATTTCGAACGAAATGACGCAAAATACGACAGAAAGGCTCAAAGAGAAATGATAGGTTTTGAAAAATCCTACAAAATTTCTTTAAACCGCTTTTCAATAGGACTCGTAATTTTGTTTTATCGTAAGTAATATTTGCAGTTAATCAAAAATTCCACTATTACGCTAAAATTCGCAAGATACGTAAAAAATCTAAAAGAAGACTTGTAGGATATTTTGCTTTATACATGTATAAAAAATAATATGACAACCAAAATCCTATTATTTGCGTAACAACGCGAAATAGAGAAAAATGTCTAAAAAGAGGATTGTATTTTTTAAGTTTATTTTAAGGTGGTTCAGAAAATATAAATTTACAACTGTCTGTCAAAAAACGAGTGCTCAGCGCGAGTGTCACGATAATATTGTGTACCTCAAAGCCTATAGAGCTTTGACAAATTTAATCTTTAACTATACTTATTTGAGCAATAAATTCAGAATATGAACACGCATATAAATACTGCGATCTAAAGAGATGTTTTTGATAAAGTTTCATTCAAGCATTCTAAATGGAAAGAATAAATATCTGAGCGGGAATTGCGGGAATCAAAAGACGCGCGCCCCAGGCGCGCTCAAACTTGCGAGCCACGGGCACAGCGCACGATGAGAATGTGCACGCGACAATAAATAGTTCATTTACGGATTATTTTATTACAAACTAACAATTATGAGATAAATGTGTTTGAAAATTTCCAATAATTTCTGACCTTTTAGTTTAAATTGAGAAATGTTAAGCAAAATATTTATTTATTCTGATCAACCACTCGAGTAAAATTCAAAAATACATTTGTTCAATTTTGAAATTATGGGGTTCTCAATTTAAAAAATCGGGACATAATTTACATACATAGTCAGATACATAAATTTCTATAAAATATTATATAAAAAAATAAAATAAAAAATATATTTATTATATGATTTTATCGTTTCATTATAATTTATTTATTTCATAATTAATTACACAAACATAGAAATTTACAAATTATTGTTTACTTAAATTAATAATTTTGAGGGAGGCGGTATTCCTATAAAATTTAACTCTACATCTAAATACTGCAAATCGCTAATTATACATGCGAGAACGCAGTACGATCATATTTATTTAAAAAATTAATTATTTTAAATTTCAACTCAATATGTTTATCAATTAAAACTTTTAATGTCTTCAAACGTATAGTTTCATTTAGTAGAATTTCTACCGCTTCTTTTTCAAAACAAAAAAATAATATTATTCATAGACAGTAAATTTTAATTGCAAAATGACTCATTTTTTTCCAGAAAAGATGGCAGCTAAAAATATTTATTACGATACAATTACATTTTAATTCAATTTAAAAGTAAATCTTATGCATCTAAATATTTTCTTGACGCAAAATTTATTCAAATAATTGATTCATTAATTGAAAATAATAAATCAAAATTCTCGATATAAAATTTGTATTTTATATTTTTAAGTATTTAGTATTTACCGACTTAGTATCGGCTATTTGATGAACTTGTTCGGCGGGTGAAGATTTCAGGGGCAAAGTAGTTGGCTGGTGCGATTTTCGGGTTGAGAGGCATGGGGGATCGGGCAATTTTCGCCGGGAGCGCCGTCTACAATTAGTTCCTCGAACTATACAGGTGCCGCATCTAGGCTTATAATATCTTTGTCTAGGACCTAATATCTTTTGTATCACATGCCCTTAAATGGTTATTCAGAAATAAAATGACGTGTCATACATCCATGAGAGAATTCGAGAACCTGATTGGCTGCGAGAATTACATGGTTGGGAATCTACATTGGCTGTCAGGCTCTCTTGCTGCATGTGGATACGACGCAAGAGTGACAGGCGCCAGTGCTGGGAATACATTCGAACATTGATATACATTACCAGAGTATCTGTACGTAACTACATGATATAAAATGGGCGCCATATTTGAAAAATACACGCTGAGAATTAATGTTTTCTCTATAACCGTATTCAAGGAGGAAATTCGCTTTCCAGTATTATATATAATAAACTTTAATTTTCTTATTTGCAAAATTCGAGCGTGGACTTAGGGAGGGCGGGGGGTATGGCAGTCGTTCTCGACTACCGGCGTTTCGTCCCGGATTCACTTGTGTGGAATCGTCAGTGTTTTTGACCACAAGTGAACCCTACAACAGGCGCTTTGGGTTATTTATTTCTCTGGTCACCTATCCGACCAGTATCCGCGCCAAACGATGCTGAACTTCTGTGATCAGAATTCAGTGCAAACTGGCAGTTTGATACCGGGAGAACTTGTAGAACGACGTGTGTTTGCCGTTGCCGTGCTGTAGTTGCTGAGTCCCAACAAAAGGAACGTCCGTGGTAGCGGTTGTTGTCAAAGCCAAAAGCATACCGCCAGGCTAAATTTAAAAAAATTGATGTTGCTAAATGTTTAATTCTTTTTTGATTTTTTCTACGTTTTCAATGTGTTTTGGTCAGTTTGTGTATTTTGCCCATTGTCTCTTTATTCTCCATTTTGAATAATTATGCATAGGACTGTATTTAAATTTCAGTTGACAGATCTATTTTATTACGGATGATTTTCGTGAATTAACAACAACAAATAGAAAGCGTCGCTGTCATCATTATAAGATAATTTTTTTCTTTTTCAGAAAAATGGTCCGTAACTATAAGCGCAAAACCGCATCAATCGATGCTGATAAACTTGTTCACGCGGTTTATGCAGTACAAGTGGAGAAGTCGTCGGTGCTCAATGCTGCCAGAAAAATTGGTCTTTGTCACATGACTTTAAAAAGTTATTGCGAACACGCTGATTCCTTCGATACTAATCTACCTTCCACTTCAACCAACACTTCCTCTGTTGCATCTGTCGAATTGAAGAAAGCCGGGTCTTTAACAGTGCTTTTTAAGGAACAGAAGATTGCGTTAAATGAATACTTGCTGAAATGTTCGGATCTTTATTTCGGACTTCCTCCTAAAGATCTGGGACGTCTGGCTTTTCAATTCACCAAGAAATTGAAAATTTCTTTTCCTGGTTGGCAAGCTAAGGAAATGGCTTGAAAAGAATGGTTTCGCTGCTTTATGAAGCGCAAACCTACGCTTGCTATTAGAAAACCCGAAGCGACGAGTCCTAAGCGGGATGGCGTTCAATCGAACCAACGTTGCAAAGTTTTATAATCATTTGCAGACACTTTACGAGCGCTAACATTTTAAAGCAGTTGAAATCTGGAATGTTGACGAAACCGGTGTCACAATAGTTCAAACTCCCGATCGAGTTATATAAGCCGAAAAGGGTAGAAACAAGTTGGCCGTATAACATCGAGTGAGCGTGGAATCCTTGCCACGATTAATATTAGTGTTCTGTAAAGCGAATATAGGCTGTATAATACTTATCTCATTCATACGATTCTACGTAATGCGCTATTTCCATATGTGTTTTGCACGTTACAACACAACAATACATGTAAATAAATCAATAAATAATATATTTTTCAACTTAAAAAATTATTATCAATTATTATCAGCAAGTTCACGGCGGCATCCATCTATCACTTTTCACATTTTTCCTATTCCGAAGCCAAGTAAGACATGTCAAGAAACAATTACAATATAAAAAACACAAATCGCATTTTCATTCTAATTTAAAACTCCCGCGAAGAGAAGCAGCTTTACCGACAGTACACATGCTTGGGTGCGTTCCAGGGGACCACCCGGGTGCACTCCGAGCCGTTCCACGATGTTAGGTGAGTGTTGGGCTTCACTCGTGTGAACCGTTCAGTGGTCACGCGGGTGAAGAGTGGGGGTCACTCGACGGGTGACTATTTCACCCACGGAAACTAGGTAGGTGGAAGTGAGTGAACAGTGGAATTGGCGGGTAGAAGTGGCGGGAATGGCAAGTTTAGTAGTAGACTAAAATTTAGTATCTTCATCTAAAGTTTAGTATCTTCATCACTATACACTATTATTGAACACATCACTGTTTGTAATAACAATGACCTCATTACTAAAGCAGCAATTTAAATCTTCTTATCCTGTTATTGCATTTTTTTAACTTTTGTGTAACGTAACCTCAACTATCTTTCACCAAACATACACCCGACGCACACTCGAAACCGTTCATTCTACCATTCTCCTTCCACTTCACCCTAGTAAACTCCGCCCACTTCTTTACTTCACCCACCAATTCACCCGGGTGGTCGCCTGGAACGCACCTCTTGGTAGTACCATAGATAATTTGGGAGATTGCTCATGTAATGGAATAAGAGACTCCGTCAAAATCCGACTGCTAAAAGCGCCCTCTTAGTTTGTGGGTCAACTCCTCGGAGTTAATTCGCAGTTTTCGGCATTTTTCAGACGTTCTGCGTCGGTAATTGCTTAAGTTAGAAAATTCTAAAAATGAGTTACCACCGCAGTTACAATTACACGAGTTACCATAAATGTAAATAATGTACTGCATATTTATTTACCACTCGAATATTAAGTGTTTATTATATAATTATTCTAATGATTCACAATTATTAGTGAGTAGTTATATAAAGAAAACTAATTATTTATTTTTAAAATTAAAAATTTAAATATTATATCGTTACATAGCTATTTATATGCTATAAATCATAAATTATGACTAATAATTTTATTAAATTATCGGAAAAAGTTTTATGTTCACCTATTTTTTAATGACTGATAAGTTGTATTTATTTTAATTATGACAGAGCTAAACATTTTTCTCTTTAAAATGTTGAATGCTATCCAAATTCAAAATTCTGTATAAAATTAAGCAGAGGATAAAGGCAATTTATCCATTTTATAAAGAATTTTTAGATTTCTTTAGAAACAAAAAAATAGTATATTGTCAATTATAATACCTTAAACTTGTCTCTGAAACGCTAAAATTAAGTAACTATTATAACATATGTTTATCAGTTACAGACTGTATTAATTTATATACAGTTTGTAGCTAAAATGCATATATAAAGGAGAGTATCCAGATATGAGATACCAACTCTGTTTGGCGTGATTATCGGAATTCTATGTACTGAATTTAAAAGTAATATAGGTCATTTTAAAGGAAATTTAGTTTTTCATAAGAAGCTCAAATAAAAGATTTTATTAAAAATTTTTTTCATGCTGAAAATACAAAAAATGTAAAAAAGTGCTTTTTCCAAACTCGTCAAACTATTCTCATAACATGAGATACCTCAGGAAAAAGCTAACAAAATGCAAAATAAAGTATTATTTTTAATGAAAAACTCCATTCTATGTTTCCGAAGTATAAATATACCTGTACAATGAAAAACTTCAACACTATCGATATTTTCCTACTTAGTTATTCAATCCCCATCGCTCCAGACAAACTTTACTGCTAAATACATATTTCATGAATAATAAATAGGGTTTAAAGAATTCCCTTCCAAGAACTCGACCACCATCGATTTTACAAAAAGTTCGCCTATAATCTTTAGAATTAGGAGCCCAATGAAAAATGGACTATACCACGAAATTACTCTTTTTTCAAGGGCTACAAGTTAGTGATAGAACCAACAGAGTGTGTCTCTTAGTTTAGCTGATACCCCGTTTTCTCATATTACGAGAATATCTCATATTTGAGTACTCTCCTCTACTTTTACAGATCTATAGTGTTTTAAAACGAAATTTAAGGTATGATATATATATTTTAAAAAAATACTTTCAAGAACTTCATTGTTTATTATCAGTGGCTTTGTTTGTCAGGCAAAAGATTAATTTGACAAAAATGCTTGAACATTTCAAAATGTGACAAACGTTTTATTTAGATCTTTTTATAACATTATTTTTAATTGTATGATTTAAATGATTGATGGCTCTTTCGCCTTGAAATTAGAATCGCATATTTTAGAAAATATAACTAATATATACACACAAAATACTACCTTAATGTATACAGTTATTCAAATAAATTAGAAGAAGACAGTAATATAAGTACTAAATATTTTAATGTAACATACTGTATTGCAAATTCCTAAATATTAAACTGCAATCGGTTCTACAACATAGTCTTAAGCTTGAGAGATATATGACCCATATTGCAAGGCCTTTTAAGTTTGAACCCCTCAATTACTTGCGGGGAAAACCTAGAAAGCATTCTTCTGGAATTAAGTAAGAACCGTATATATCTTTGCCTATAGTCCGTGTATCTGGTTGAACCCAATAAATTTTGGAAATTTTCCTCCTTTTATGGTCTACTTCTGTTGTAAGAATACTCGGTATGAATGGTTGCGTAGTTGTGAGCCCAAAATTACGAAAATAGAATTAGCACCTCTATTACCTTTTTTAAAAAAAGTAATTGTTTAAGTTTTGTAATTTTACATAAAAAAAACATTCTTTTTTTTAAAAAGGCGAATTTTAAACGACAAATAGTTCAAGTGACAAACAAACAAAAATGGAATAAATGGAATAGTTGAATTGCCAGTTTAAAAAAATTAATATTTTCAACAACAAAAATGAATTTTCAACAGAATGCATGAATTTTTACCCACTTACCTCGAAGAAGTCAAAAGATAAATTTTCAACGAGAAATGAAATAGCTGAATTTTCAAATAAAAACATTAATTTCCAACAACATAATTTATTTTGTATCCAAAGAGCTAAATATTCTACTAAAATCGTAATGTTTTAACCAAAAAGATTTATTTTTAGTTCAAAAAATTAATTTAAAATTAGAAAAAAACGGGTTTTCAACCAAGTAGATGAATTTCAACTAAAATGACAAATCTTCAACAACAAAAATCAAGTTTCAACAAACCCCTTCAACTATTAACCTGTAAAATTCTTTAATTTTTACCTGCTAAATGTTTCAATGTATACAATTTTAAGTATTCCTTAAAAATTGTTGAATTTCACATTACAGTTTAAAATTATTTATTTAACTAAGCATTGGTTTTAATGATTTTTTCAACTATAAAATGTTATTATAATAAATAATTTTTTAAAATTTATCATCTTCAGTTTTTAGAACAATAATACTTTGATAATAATAATATGAATAATTATACCTAATTATTTTAATATATATTATTAAAATTTCAAATTATTATTATTATTATTATTATGTTTTCTTAACATATTAGGAGTTTATATAATAATAATAATTCTAGCATAATTTTCAAATTCAATGTACAATTTTAAAGTATAAGTTTCTGTTTTAAAAAAATTAAGAGACAAATGTTCTCAGCAAGTACATATGCATCGCTGGAAACAAACTTTTTGAAAAATCATTTTCGAAGCAATGTTTTTTGGCTTCTGATATTGGTTTTATTAAAAAAGGGTTAAGTGCATTTTTCACTTAATTTTTACGTACAGAAAGTTTTCCTTTGATTTTGATTGAAAAATTAAATACGTATATTTAATATCATATATACATACATATACATACATACATGCATATACACGTATATATACATATATAATAATAATTACATAATTTTCATACATTTCGTTTAACAAAGTTCTATTTGTTCACACAATTTTCATTTGCTCAAGCAGTTATTTTTCGATAACTATTAAATAGAAGACATATAATTCATTACGATTTCGAAAGTATTTTTGGAAAAGAAATTATTTAAACAAATTATATTTGTTTTAACAATTAAAAAGTGGTAAATTTTTTCTTTCTATACGCTATAAAGTCAGAAACATAATGCTATGTGTTCTATTTTATTGCAATTCTTTTAGTTACCGAAAAAAACTGCTTTAGCAAATAAATATTTTTTAAGGAAAAAAAATTATTAAACAATAAAATAAATGCGTCAAAATTATATAATTATTTAACAGAAAGTAGCATATGATACCAATTTGAATAAAATTGGACATCTCTGACTCAATTGAAAATTTTGACAAATAAACAATAATTAATTGTTCAAATAATTACGTAATGTTTCTAGAGAAATTTACTACTTCAAACAATGACAAAGTATTGCGTTTCAATAAGAAAATAAGATCATTTTTAAATTTTCTGGGGAATAAATTATTGTTTAAATAATTAACATTTGTTTGAACAATTGAAAATTGTTTTAAAAGTCATAGTAAATATTAAAATTGTATAATAATGATTATTTCCTAGAAAACGTCGACGGGAATTGCTGAAAAATAACAATAAGCAAATCTGCGACAACTTATTCTAATTTTAATCTTTTCATTGCAAGTAACATATCGCTGGAATCGCAAATAAACGTACATTTTGAATATAATATATTTAAATTGCTGATTACAGTATTATAAAAATGTTATGTCCCGTGTTTTATTCGTCGTGAGGACAAAAGGGTCCCCCTCAGACAATGCTCGACACAGCGCGAGGGTACGTCGAGCAGGTAAACCGCGATCAAATGAAAATCGCTCTGCTAAATATTTGGAAAAATTGGAGTTAATTTAAAAGATATTTACAACTTTTACTCATAAATATCTCTTAAAATTATATACATTTTTGTAACATTTAAAAAAATGTTGCTAACTTAATTCAAGTGCCTTACTCTCTACTAATGTGTTTTTTGTTTGAAATTTTTTCAAATGTTTTGAAATATTTTTTTATTTTCTCTTAGATTTCATTATTTAAATTAAAAAATTTGTTCAAATTTTTCCATGTTTACATTTTGAAATAAGATATAAGAGACAAGACGCTTGTTTGAAAATAGGTGTATTTAATAGAAAAATAAAAAATTTCCTATTCATGTTTGGAAGAGATAATTTAACACAAAAGTTAATCAAGAATTATTCAAGTTTTCAAGGCGACCTCAAAGTCAAATAAAAAAACTGGTTCAAAAATTTAAAAATTGGAAAATGTTAAGTTGAAATTTTTTCAAAATAAATAATTTTCAATATGAAACCATTAAAATTCGAGAATTTGCAAACGAAAACTAAATTGAATGTTTTAATGTTTGTAAATGTTTTCATTCAGTATTCAATATGAAAAATCAGAGCTGTAAAACTGTAACCATTCAAAAAATTCGAATTTTTATTTATTTTTATTTTACACAATGCAATTTTAAACTTTTTAATTTCAACTAGTTCATTTAAAATAAGGGCCAGATTTTGAGGCGTGCATGCCGTGCGGTCGCACAGAGCACCATGGTTGAGGGGGAAGGAGCATGCGATTTTACTCCCTGCCTTCCTCGACCTGTGTTTTCAGGTTTCTGGAAAGGTGACAACTTGGTACCTGTTAGTCCAAGTCTAGTCTTAAGATCCGTAATAGCTTTTTCACTTATCCATTCAAAGATCTGAACTAAGATTATCTTTCGATGATCATTTCTCACGATACTCTGTAAATTTATAATAATTACTAATCATTTAAACAATTTTCATAAACATATTGAGAGGTGAGGTATTTTTCAATTAATAAACACAATTTGTTTACGAAGTTAACTATGATCGTCTTTGCTATGACTCTTTCCTAAGGGATTTGTTAAATCTACAAGAATGGTTAATTATTTAAAGAATTTTCATAAGAAAGTCAGAATTTGGCTATTTTTCAAACGAATAGGGTCAGTTCTTTTTACAAATTTAATTAAGAACGTCTTTCCGATTAATTATACTAATCTCATTTTCAAGATTTATTATTTAAACTACTTTCATGAGCAAATTAAGAGTTTGGGCATTTTTGGAAGAATAGGCCTAATTTTTTTACGGAATCAACAAAGAATATATTTCAAATCATATTTTCCTACGACACCTTGTAAATTTATAATAATGATTTATTATACAAATAAATTTCATGAGCGAATTCAAAACTTGACTTTTTTTATATTTTGAACCATTTGAATATTTTTAACAAATTAATTTTTATAAGAAAATGTATGCCCTATATATTTAATAAGAATTAAAAAAGAAATTAAAACTCTATAATGGTAAAAACTTTCATTTTCATTAGTTTCAGTACGTATCTATATTTATTAATTTCTTAAAGTAATTTCATAATCTCTTTAGTTAAATATTTTGCTTCATCAAGATTTTCTGTAGTATATTTTCTCTTGCAATACTTTTTTCCATATATTTTACCGTGATTAATCAGTCGAACAACCAGTATTATTATCACTTATTGCGATATAATTTTTTATGTTTAAATCCACGCTGGAACAGAAGTCTCTCAACTTAACATTCTATGCGCATTTGAAACTTGTTCTTTACTAAGGCGGGCCTAAAATCAGTGCATTAATTTGAGTACAATTAAATTACAATGTGGCTACATACGAGGTTATTGGAAGTACTCGCATTTGCCTAAACAGTTGATAAAAATGTTTAGTGTTGCACAATCATTTATTCTGCATCGTGAGAGGGTACCCACGCGAATCCGTGTACAAATAGAAATTATTAAAGTAAAAATGATTATTGTGGTATTTTATTGAATTTTATTTCCAAATAAAATAATTGCAAGCAAAGTAGTGACTCGCGCGCCGAGCGCGCGTATGAGCTTTTCTTTTGCTGAAAATTCGTCTTTTTGGTAGATAGTTCGTCTTGTTGATTGACAATTAATCTTTGTAGTTAAAAATTCAAATGCTATTTCCTTGAAAATTCATGTATTTTGTTAACAATTCGCCTTGTTGGTCGATAGAATGATTTATTTAACTGAAAATTCAACTAAACGCAGTTGATAATGAAGCTATTTTGTTGAAAGTTTAAAAAAAATTAACGAATCCAGTTGAATATTCCTTCAATTCAATTGAAAATTCATCTCGTTGATTAAAAATCTGACTATTTTGTTGAAAATGATTTTTGTAACTGAAAATGCAACTACTTCATTTTTAGTTTAAAATTTATATTTTTCATTTGAAATGAAACTATTTGTATGAAAATTGTCCTTTTTGAATTGAACATTCCTGTATTTTGTTGAAAATTCGTCTTCTTTATACTCTCTAAATCGGAATCAGTATATGTCTCATTCAAATCAGCGTATATACACTGCTAAAACAGTGAAATGTAGCTGCTGATCAGTGAAATTTCACTGAATAACAGCTAAATTTCGCTGCTTTTCCAACAAAATTTATGGAATACTCATCCCCAGTAATCTACCGAGAGTCCTAGAGTCCTAGAGACTTCCCGCCTATATTTCTACTTTTTACAACCACAGGCCTGACTGTTTCAAAGGATAGCTTCCCGAAAGATGAATGGGCTAGCTGCATTACAGATTAGAGTCCCAAATATTTTCTACGCCACAGGCGTAAACTTGTCAAATCTTACAAAGTCGTCCCACCGCACAGTGGTCTGGAAAAAGAATTTACTGTTCATAATCGCCCACAGGTCGTATTTCTTAACCGATTTAAAAGTTTTTTTTTTAGAAATGCTCAGCAATTAATTTTTAAGAGAATCGTGGTTTGCTTTTTAAAATTTTTTTTTTACAGAGCAACAATATATAAACAAATATAGTGACAAAATTCATCATTTTAGCTTTGTGCATTTTTATTGCAAGAAAAAATATAGATAGAAACTCACTATCAGCCGGAATTATTGCACATGCATTCATAGAACATAATTAATTTTAAGAATATTTAACTTAATTATTATAAACAATTTCTATAAACAAATTCTTTATAAACGAGTTTTTCTCATAGCTGAATTAATTTTTCTGAACAAAAGTGAATCACAATTGTCTTTAAAGCCATTTATATACTTTAAGCTTTTTCAAACATAAACAATATAGATTGTTTATAACAATTTAGTTAAAAAAGTCTTCTAATCGGCCGTTTCCTCGCAGAAAAAAATGTTTTTTTCTTCAATAATTATTAGAGTGACATTTATTGCGGTGACTAACCATTGAAATTAAATAAAGAATAATTTATTTGATTGTTATAAATAATTTTTTTAACAAAACTATGTTTTATTTTTTTTTACATGCAAAAAGGACGGTTTTCCACTGAAATCATCCGACGATAAACTAACAGTGATTCCAAAATTGGATATGAGACATAATATAATAATTTGCGTAATTGTTAATAACAATTTCAGTAGCAAACTGTCCATAGCAATAACGCTGTAATTGTGTATTCAGAAGTCACTTATCTTTCATTTGTTTTGTACGTAACTTCATGAAAAACAACTGTGGAAACGGCCGATTAGGAGACTTCTTCAATTAAATTGTTATAAACAAACTATATTGTTTATGTTTGATAAAGCTTAAAGTATATAAATGGCTTTAAAGACAATTGTGAATCACTTTTGTTCAGAAAAATCTATTCAGCTATGAGAAGAACTCGTTTATAAAGAATTTGTTTATAGAAATGTTTATAAAAACAATAGTTGTTGACTCATGCTAATTTTTTTGTTACAAATTATGACTTTTATGAAAAATATTAGCAACTAGCGTGAAATAAACGATTTTTTCTATGATAAAAAAAAATAATAAGAATTTCTTTATAAAAATTGTTTATAATAATTAAGTTAAATATTATTAAAATTAATTATATTCTATGTATACATGTGCAATAATTCCGGCTTATAGTGAGTTTCTATCTGTATTTTTTCTTGAGATAAAAATTCACAAAACTAAAATGGTCAATTTTGTCACTATATTTGTTTATATATTGTTGCTCTGTGAAAAAAATTTTCAAAAAAGCAAACCACAATTCTCTTAAAAATTAATTGCTGATTATTTCTAAAAAAAAACTTTTAAATCGGTTAAGAAATACGACCTGTGGGCGATTATGAACAGTAAATAACTAGCGTTTTTAAGAGTCTTAAGAGTCCATTAACATTTAACAAACAAACAAAAATAAACGTGTATAACAAAAAACGAATAGGTAATAGAAACTTTAAAATTACTTAATATTATTATTTATTTGTCACGAAAATTATTCCGCTCTATTACAAATCTCTGAGATTATTTATTAGAAATTGGCAACGAGACTCTCTTATTTATTTTTTATAGTACAAAGAGTTACAATTTAATTTAAAAGTAGCTAATGCCAATTTCTTAATGAAGCCTTACATTCTTGATATAATAGTTACCATATGATTTTATTAAAAATGGTTAATGATATAGCAGGTCAAAGTATGTCCATTCAAAAATGTGCACTAACTTATTTAAGTCCAATTGATTTTCACTTAAATTGGCATTATTAAAAGCTGACATTATTAAAACTTAAAATGACATTATTAAAAGAACGGTTAAATGCCATAGAAATCGGAACAATTTCATAGGTTTCACAAAGACTTCGCATAGATTTAAAAGATTTTATAAAGTCTTCTATTATTCGACAACTAAGATTTCAAAGATTTCGGGTCGATTTAAGAGACTGCACAAAGACTTTAATCATTTTAAAAAGATTTCACGAAGGTTTTATTAATTTAACAAATATCACCGAATATTTCAAAATTATTTCAAATAATTTGCGAAGACTTTTAAACAATTCACAAAAATGTCAATGATTTCCCAAAAATTTCAAAGATTTCAAAGATTTCGCCGAGATTTCAGATAAATTTGAATGATTTCAGATACCTTTCAAATATTTCACAATGATTTTAAGAGAATTTACCAGTATTTCACAAAGAATTAAATGATTTCCTAAAGAATTCAAATATTTCAGAAAGATTTCAGAAAGATTTCAGATATATTTCAAAGATTGAACCAAAGATTTCAATAATTGCCTAATGATTTAGCAAAGATTTTTAGAGAATTCACTGATATTTTAGAAAGATTTCACAAAATTTTCAATGATTTCCCAATGACTTTAAAGATTTCACAAAGCTTACAAATATTTCACGAAGATTTAAAATAGATCTCAAAAATTGAACAAATGATTCCAATGACGTCCTAATGATTTTACAAAGATTTAAAATTTTTTGGAAAGATCTAGTATATGTTTAGAAGATTTCACAGATATTTCCATTATTTCACAAAGACTTCTATTATTCCACAAAGTTTTCAAAATTCTCAAAAATTTTAAACATTTCAAAGATTTTATGAAGAATTCACAAAAATTTCAAATATTTCGCAAAGGTTTCGGGTAAATGTATAAGAATTCGGAAAGGCTTTCTATTATTATTTTCTATTATTCGATTATACGATTTCTATGGAAGGCATTGGCCCCTGCGTCCCCTTGGGACTCCACCGCCTCTAATGGACATTGGAATAAGAGGGGACTAGCCTCATGCTACCTAACTTGGGCGCGGGGATTGATCACAAGTAACAAGGGGGAGTGGACCATGTTGGTTTGCAAAAGCAATAGAGGTTTAGCAATCCAAGATCTAGGTAGAACAGCCCGCTCGTTATTTAGATCTGGCAACGACATGCCTATTCTGCCGTGATTTGGAAAAACACCGTTAACTGCAAATCGGATAAAGTCACCTGAAGCAATTAACGGTAGGCGGCTCAAGGGTCTTATCCAAAATGCAGTTAACGGTGTTCTTCCAAATCAAGGCAGTATTTCTCTTCTATTCGTATGGACATATCAAATACTAAGATTTTTTTATTTTTTTACGATATTAACTAAGTTCTAATTAAATTTGCTTGAAATTTAAGAAAAATACATATATTAAAAGATTTTTGTATCAGAATCTCTGAAAAAAATGACGAACTTCAATTTTTAAAATTAGACTAATTTAGAGTGATCAAAGTTGAATAATGTAATTGAAAAATAATTTTTAATTCGAAGCGATTACAATTTTAAAATTAAAAATCGGTCCAAGTTAAAGCTGTATTATCTAATGAAATTTATGTAAAATATTAATAATATTGATATTGAATAGCTTCTAATATATAGAATCTATTGAATTGAATATCATACTCTAATTATTATTATATAAACTCCTTATCTTTAAAAACACAATAATGAATTTAAATTTAAAAAATTTAATTTAATTTATAATTTTAGTTCCCGAAAGGCTAAGGCAAACAGGGCGCGCTGGGGTAAGTCGGTCGAAATCAAATACAAGGCATAAGCAATCACCCACCTCATTTCTGGTTGTACGATCATGGAGATAGGAAACACGGGACTAGGCATGCCATCCTAAATTGGGCGAGCGGGGTTGAATCCACGGGAGGGGGGAGAATTCCATGTGTAGGGAGTAGTACGATCAAGTAACGTTGATTGATCAGCGCCAAACAGATGTCAGTGTTCATCATTGACGCTGGTAAGTTTTGAATGTCTCATGGATTTCGACATTTTTGTTCGCACCGTTCCAACAGCCTTAAATTAAAAATTGGATTTTTCGAGAAAACTTTTTTTTTATAATTTAAAAAAGACTTTGTACAGAAAACCTGGCTAAAGCTTCAGATATAAAAAAATTGAATGAAACATGTCAAACCTTTCTAACTTCAAAAAATCTTTTTACTGTTTTAACATTATATTTTACGATGAATGAGAAAACCAGAATTCTACTTTGTAGCACGGTGAGGGCAGCTCTTAGATAGCGCAGAAAATGTGATGACCTATATATATATATATAGACACCCAGTACCGCATCTACATTTATAATATCTTTGGCTACACTTCCTCGTAGGTATGTATCTCAAAATGTACAAGGCCCTAAAATTGACCGACCGTTACACGCTGGTCAATTTTCACGCATACAGCACTGATTTCCGTCACGTGGACTCGTGGAGTCTGCTGTGTTTTTATGCGGTACGGGGCGTCGGAGTGGGGCATTATATATACAGGACATCATATTTTCTGCCCCATCGAGATGCTGCCCTCATCGTATTACGAAGTCGAATTCTTGTTTTCTCATTCTTCGTAAAATATGACGGTAAAGCAGTAGAAAATTTTTTTGAGGTTAGAGAAGTTTGACATGTATGTATCGCTGAATTTTTTCAGATCTGAAACTTGATCCAGGTTTTCGGTACAGTCTTTTTTTAATTATAAAAAAAATGTTCTCGAAAAATCATATTCTTAATTTTAAAAAAAGTATTATAGAAAGACATTTCAAGATAAACAAGTGCTGAAAGCATTTTTCTTTGAAATTTTTTTTTTTAATTGAAATAATCAAATATTTATACCAAAGAATCAACTTTTTTAATGTTTGAAGTATATAAACATTATTGTTTAAATTTAAAATAATAATTAAAGCAAAATATATTTCTGGATAAGATATTTTGGTTGAAAATGTATATAGTATTTTTTAAATCACAAAAGTTCTTCTGAAAAATCGAAATTTTAATTAAAAAACACGTGTTTTTATGTATTAATTTGTCGGTAAAATTTTCTGTATAATTTTAATTTTAAATTCAAACAAAAATTGTTAACACTTTAAATATTAAACAAAAATTTATTTGATAACAATATTTTATTATCGTAGTTTTAATAAATAACTGATATTGATTAAGAAACAATTTTATTTGGGGAGCCTTATTATTTGGGAATTTTCAAATTCGTTAATATTATAAACTGTTCAGGAATTTTATTATTTTTGGAATTGTATTTTTTGGGACAGAGTTTTACCGAGCCGGGAATTATATTTGTCGGGATATTTCAGCCGTCCCCATAGAATTACAGAAAATTTCGGCGCTCGATCTTGTTGATTTTTCCCTACAGTATTATTAAAAAGAAATTTGTATGGAAATTTTTGATATAACAAAGTTAAAGATAATCTCAATTAAAAATTTTTAAATTCGCTGTACATCCAATTTTTATTCTTGGTTCTTGGCAATTTTTTTCTAATCCATTTCAGTGACTGGTAAATAGGAGTGATTTTCTCTTAGAAAATAAGTGATTAAAATTTGAAAAAATTGGGTAGGCTTTTTTGACATCTAGGTACTTACGTAAAAAAGGTAAACTGCAGAAAATTTAAAAACTAATTCAAGAACTATTTATACTCTTTTAAGATACCAATACAATTTACATAACACTAATTGTAAAATTTGCAAATTTTTGGGCCTTCAGTTTAGGAACTTGAATTTTAACGTTAAAATTGCTTCATTTTCAGAATACAGCCTTATTGCTTGAATTTTCAGAATTTTTCGAAATTGTTAAAAGGCGAAAAAGTTTGAATTTAACATTTAAAAATGCGAAAATACACCATTTTCCATGTTCATTTGCAATCCAGAGAGTCACTTTCTTTCGCTTCGATTGAAAGTCGATCCTTTGCTTTCAGTTTTCTTTTTAAACTATACCTTGAATTCAACGCATTTCAAATTAAATTTTTGCAGCTGCATTTAGATTGAATTATACAAAGGTTTTTTGTTTTATATATAAATTAATTAAAACATTTTATTGATTTTTCACGACTGTAATTTATAATTCTAAAATGGAATAATTGTAGCTCAAACATGAAAAAGAATAGCCTAATTTCATATTTAAAGAGATTCTATCACATATATTGAACTATTAAAACCTCTGACCTTTTTTAAGGTTTTTAAAACTCTTTTAAAAACTTTTTTTAAACAATTTTGGTCGTGATTTCTTTATAAAAGAATAAGTGCTATTTAGTCTCCAGAACGGCAATTTCAAAAATATTTAAAGCCTTAATAATTTAAACATTTTAAATTTGTAGTCTTCAGAATATATTGAATAATTTCAAATTTAAAGCTATTTAAATATTT
>NC_046657.1:175353318-175363698 GCF_010883055.1 Belonocnema kinseyi | reverse complement strand
CTCTTATTGTTTCCGATTTCGTTCTGTCACTCAGGGTAATTTTCTGTGAAAAATATTGATTTACAAAGAATATTTGTCAAACAATAGAATGGATTTCTTCGTGCGAGATGCAAACGTAAATTGTACTATAGTAAAAACAGCTGGAAACCACAATCCAATCCGACTATTCTTTCAAAAGTTATCCGATATACAGACAACCACAGCCACAATAACGACGACGTAGACTTTTTTATTTTATTTTACTCCAAAATCGTAAATCCTAATTATTATGCATAATTATTATTTATCTACAAATATTTTAATCTTTTCACAATTACCCTTAATTACGAAAATTTCAAAGTACACGGAGAAATATAGATGTTAGCACAGACTGTCTAGTTATTAATAGCTAATATCTTAGCGATTTAACTATGGGACAGAATGCTAGATACTACACAATTTTGTGTAGGATCGAATTTTGAATTTTCAACTTTTTGACCAAATTGAAAAAGTTGTTATCATAATTTTGTAGGGCTTTCAAAAAGCAACGTTTTTCTTCTTCAGACTTTTTTTCTTACCATGCGTTGTTTGGCTTAAAATGTTCACTTTAGTTTTTTTTTTTTTTTGGATTTTGAAAATGCTATAACTCCAGTAATTTTTCGAAAAAAGTAATTGGGATAAATTGTTAAATTGTTTGAATACTATGAATAACCGTTCCGAGAATTTTCGAATTTTGAAAAAAATGGTTTTAAAAATTTTTGGTACGTTCAAATTTGGAATTTTCAACTTTTCGACCACATTAAAAAAGTCGTTATCATAATCTTGTAGGACTTTCCAAAAGCAAAGTTTTTCTTCTCCTTACTTTTTTCATATCATGCGTTGTTTGGCTTCAAATGTTCATTTTAGTTTGTTTTTTTGGATTTTGAAAATGCTCTAACTCTGATAATTTTCTTTTTATATAAAAAAGTCGGAAGGATAAATTGTTTAAGTTTTGAGGTACTATGAGCAACCGTGCATAGAATTTTCAAATCTTGAAAAAATGTGGTCTCAAAAATTTTGTGTTGGATCAAATTTTGAATTGTCAACTTTTTGACTAAATTGAAAAAGCTGTTATCATAATCTTGTACGGCTTTCAACAAGCAACGTTTTTCTTCTCGAGACTTTTTTTTGTATCATGAGTTGTTTGGCTTAAAATGTTCATTTTAGTTTTTTTTTTTGCATTTTGGAAATGTTACTCCAGTAATTTTTGATTTTTTGAAAAAAGTATTTGGGGTAAATTGTTAAATTTTTTGAATACTATGAATAACCGTACAGAGAATTTTTGAATTTTGAAAAAAGTGGTCTCAAAAATATTCAAAATGTGCCCACTTTTTGAATTTCCATCCAAAATGGCTGGCTACCGAACTTGACCTTTAGTTTAGGATACTAAACAAGTGTACCAAAGGCCAATCTAATAGATTAATTCTTTCAAAAGTTATCGTGTTCACAGACAGACAGACCCACATGCAGGCAGACACACATACAGACACATTCGTAAAAACCTGTTTTTCGGATTCAGGAGGTTTCAAAACGTGGACATTTGACATTTCTTTTATTATTTTTGGCAATTTGGAAATTGTGTGTAATTTGGCTAGGAACTTCACTGTAAATTATTTCCGACCAATAAATTAAAACCGGGAGCCTTTTTCACATATTTTTTCTGAGCCTGGACATTTTTTTAACGTTCGAACTTTTTTCATACATGAAATAATGGCCTGAAACCTTGAGAAATGTAAGAGCTGACAGAAAACTACGTTAAAGTACAAAGTTTAGTAATCAAATATTTTTAAAAAAATATTTCAACTAAATCTTATCTGTTACACAACAAAGGACTCGGCTATCAAATCCATCTGCATCAACCGGTAACGCCCAGTGGGCACAAAGTTTGGCGATGTCCTTACGACATCGTTACGACATCTTTACGACATTCTATGTCCATGTCGTTAAGGTGTCTATACGATATCGTAAATAAGTCGTATGATCTGACGATGTCTTTACGATATCGCAAAGACATCGAAACGACATGGACATAGGATGTCGTAAAGATGTCGTAACGATGTCGTCAAGACGTCACCAAATTTTGTGCCCACTGGGCGGTTTTCATGAGTGCACGAAAATCCGAACCTTGCGGACACTAGGCGAGGTTTTAAGAGCTGGCTAATCCTACGTTGTGAATTTTTTTGTGTGCCGAATAAAATTTTGCTGAAATATTTTTTTACATCTTTTATTATTAAACTTTCGACTTGAACGTAGTTTTTTGTCGGCTCTTGCATTTTTCAAAGTTTGAGGCCGATATTTAGTGTATAAAAAAGTTCGAATGTTCAAAAGCAGTAGAGTTTCATAAAAAATACGTGAAAAAGGTTCCTAGTTTTAATTTGATCGGAAATAATTTTCAAGGAATTCCCTACCCAAATAAAGTAACTAAACGTACTTTATTGTACTTTAATACATTTTCCAAATTTTTAGCTCGATATTTTATTTATAAAAAACTTCTTATGTCCAAAAAATATTCAGTGAACTGATAAAGTAAGATCGGCAATATAGGTATTTTGCTACACTCTCAGAAATTTCCTCTAAACAATAAAGGAATACTTTTACGATTCAAGTGCCATCGATTGAGAATAAAGTTTGAAAACAATACTTTAACATTTAAAATGCGAGTCGTTTAACCAAGAATCGTTTCAACGATAAGCGACTCTACTTTAACACGTGGAAAGTGCAGTTTAAGGGCATGCTCTTCATGACAACGTGCCAAAGTAGTTCCCGGATATGAGCATTTTTTTTGGTGTTTACTGTGTCCACACGGATTGAGATATCGTGTTTAAAATTTGACAGATTAAATGAAAAGCACTAAAGTACGTTGTATACATCAATATGTTTATAGTTTTGAATCAAGTTTATTTATAAATCGATGAAATAGTGTATTACCATTCGAGTTATAGCACTTTGCAGATCATTTTTGGTTTGATGCATTTCGGATTTTTTGGTTCGCGTATATTGAACTCTGACACCAATTTTAGACTAAACCGTCTAAACCTTAGAAAAATTAATTTAAGCAATAAAATTTGCATTTTTGTGTGCAGAATGAAATGATTTTAATTTTTTCGGTCCTCACTACGTCCACATGGATTGAGATATCGTGTTTAGGGATTTAGGAAGTTATACCGAAAGGACTAAGGAACGTTCGTATATGTCAAAATGTTTATCATAACGAAGAAAGTTTTCTAGTCAAATACTATAAGAATAGGGAAAAAACGTTTTAATGTCGATAAAGTAGATGTCTCGATTTAAAAAAATTGAGGAACATCTTAGAATGTGATACTCGAAAATCCGTCCAAGTCCCCCCTTGAGAAATGTTCATCTTCAGAAAATAATTAAAATTTTCTAATGGTTATATATTCTTGTGGAATTTTTGTACTAGTGTGAAACAATTCTTAGTTATACCAAACCAATAATAATAAAATTTCGCCCGGGGGCGAAAGACACGGCGAGTCCGATGCTGAGACCCGCCGCACAGTGGGGAAAAAAGCACCTTTTTTGGACAAAAATCGACCGACAGTGCAATTCTTAACGGATTTTGATGTTTTTTTTTTAGAAATTACCGTAAGGCTTCCAGTTATGACAAGTAACTGCGGATATTTTAATTCGACTTAACGTAAATTTTTTCTAAGACTTTCAAATTAAAAAAAAGGTCTTAAAGCAATTAAATAAGTAACTAAAAATAATTTCCAGTGGGTTAGAGTAACTACAAAAAATGTTAAGAATGTTATAAACAAATTAATTCACAAAAGTCATTTTTCCGTGATTCGCAATGATTAGCTAAATTTAACTCATAGCTCTTGTATAAAGTATCACAGATAATGATGTGCGCTTACAATAAGTTAGGAATAAATAATAATTGCAAATTATTTAAACAATTTTTATAAACTAATGCACATTTTGACCATTTTTTCACGAATAGCTCTAATTTTTTTTGCAGAATCAATGCAAAATGTCTTGCAAAATACTCTTTGCTGACATATTTTTAATAGTGACAGAAACTGGTAATTATTTTTTAAAAATTTATGAACAAATGCACATCTTTACCATTTTTTTTAATAGGCTAGATTTTTTTGCAGAATGAACTGAAAATGTCTTGGCAAAGACTGCTTGCAAATAAATCTTTCTTGATATAAAATAAAACAAATGAAGCAAACAAAATCAGGAACGACTTGAAGTTGCTGTAGCTACAAATAAATTGTTTTTGGTATCAGCTATACCTAAAAACAGTTGAATGTAGCAGGAGCAAGTTTAAGTCGTTGTTGATTTGTTTTTCTGCATTTGTTTTATTTTGCTTCATGGAAGACGTTCAAAAATAGACTGCGTGTTTCTACGGAGATATTGAGAGAATCCTTCGAAGTATTTTTTAACATCGAATACAGAATAAAAAATCAGCATTTATGTGACATCATTTGGAACAGCGATCTACAATTAAATTGTAGCAAAGTAGATTTGATTTTGGATAATATTAATACTACGTCTTCTCTTGATGAAAGTCAGTTAATGGTTATAAGAAAAATAGAACTTGCTTCAAATTATAGCAAGGAAGAATTCTCCAAAGCACTTTCATTGATCAAAAATGAGTCCGATAGCGAATCTGGGACGCAGTTTCGTAAGGAAGATGATGACGAGAATAAATTGCAAAGAATTTTAGCGATGTACGTGGATTTACGTCTGTCGAAGAGGAAATACGAAAACCTAACAAAGTACAATGAAGAAATAAATGGCAATGGTTCATATCCATCGTATTTAAAGATCTCCGAAGTGAAAAAGCTTGTTATCCAGGAAACGGTGAGCATATAGAGACATCTAATATAGGAGCAAGTGTCCATTTCATAAGTTTACTGGGTCATACAGTTAAGCGAATCTTGTTGCAAATGGAAAAAGATGATCTCGCTAATCTTTTTGGTAAAAAACTAGTGCTCTTTGGAAAGTGGGGTATGGGCGGTGCTTCTGCGCATCAGATGACACGGCAAAAGTGGTCAAATAAGAGTGATGATGTGGATGCAAACGATGAATCTTATAACAGTGATTCTGAGAGTGAAGAAAACATCAGCTATCACAAGAGTCTTTTCACGGATAAATCTTTCTTTTTGATTTTCTTCGTGCCTCTTTAATTAAAAGCAGATGATGATATTATTTGGACGAACAAAAAACCTTCATCTGTCAATTTGTATAAGACCATTATATTTAATTTCCTTAAAGAAATTTATTCTCTTGTAAAGGAAGAGTACAACTATCACATAAAGCTGCTGGAAAAATTTCTTACCTATTCAATTCATGTCAGTTGAATGAGTTTTGATATCAGCTTTGGCTTGAAGTGTACGATGATTGATGGAAAGGTATGTGATATTCTAACTGGACAGAAAGCATCTTCTCGCTTCAATATTTGTGGAGTTGGATCGAAACATGTTAACAACTTACCATATGTAGCTAAAATTCCATGCAATGAGGCACATTATAAATTTGGTCTCTCGACGTTGTATGCCTGGATTCGTGTTTTGGAATATTTGTTACATGTTTCCTACAATATGGATTTTAAAAAGTTTTCCACAAGAAAAAAGGAAGAAAATGAAATGAAAAAATCAAGAAAGGAACGTATTCAGATACAATTAAGATTGATTAAGATTGTGCGAAACTGAAGACTTACTGTTTGGAAACCGCTGATCTTTGCATTAATCTTTATCCTTGGTATAAAATGCCACCATCAGTACATAAGCTGCTTATTCACGGAAGTGATGTAATTCAATCTTTTGAGCTACTAATTGGTTGGTATTCAGAAGAGTCGCAAGAGGGAAACAATAAGATCTTTAGAAAAGTTAGAGCTAATAACAGCAGAATGTCTGACACACAAATCACGAACCTAGATATTCTTCATCATCTTCTGCTCCATTCGGAGCCTTTGATAAGCAGTTATAGAAAAGTAGAATCCAGGAAGATGAAACCTCTGTCAGAAATGGCTGAAAGCATGACAATCTCCGAAGAGTGAGCTCGATTCTTACTTACTGAAGCATAAATGCCTACATAAAAACGGCCCTTTCAGGGCCACATGAGTCACAAATGGCTGAAAGTATCACAATCTTCAAAGAGTGAGCTCGATTCTTACTTACTGAAGCACGAATGGCTACCTGAGACATTTCAAATCGATTCTGCAAAAAAAATCAAGCCTATACATGAAAAAATGGTCAAAATGTGCAATTTTTTTTAAAATTGTTTAAATAATGATCAGTTTTTGTCACTAATAAAAATATAATAGCAAAGAGCCTTTTGCAAGGCATTCCGAATTGATTCCATAAAAAAATCAAGCCTATACATGAAAAAATGGTCAACATGTGCATTTGTTTATGAACATTGTTTAAATAATCAACATTTTTCGATCACTATAAAAAATAATAAAGCAAGGTGTCTTTGGTAAGACATTTCAAGTTGATTCCGCAAAAAAAAATCAATCATATTCATGAAAAAATAATCCAAATGTGCATTTGCTTATAAAAATTGTTTAAATAATTGGCAATTATTATCTATTCTTAACTTATTGTAAGCGCACATCATTATCTATGATACTTTATACAAAAGCTATGGGTTAAAATTAGCTAATCATTTCGAATCACGAAAAAATTACTTTTGAGAATTATGTGTTTATAACATTCTTAACAATTTTTGTAGTTATTCTAACCCACTGGGAATTATTTTTAGTTACTTATTTAATTGATTTATGACCTTTTTTAATGAATTTGAAAGTCTTAGAAAAAATGGTATCACGGAAAAGTTTAGCAACAAAAAGTTGTAACTTTGTTGTTAAATAAAAAATTTCCGTTAAGTCGAATTAAAATATCCGCAGTTACTTGTTATAACTGGAAGCCTTACGGTCATTTCTAAAAAAACATCGAAATCTTTTAAGAATTGCACTGTCAGTTGATTTTTGTCCAAAAAAGGTGCTTTATCCCCACTTTGCGCCGGTTGGTTCACTGTCAACAATACTTATCAGCTGATCGATTCAACGTCAAAAATAAGACATCAGGAATTATGGAAATTGGTTGGAAAACTCCGGAAAGGAAATTTGATCACATTTCTGGTGTTTCTATGTTTACATTTGAAATTTATCTTTTACTTTTAGGACCAAAAAATTGAAATTCATTCTACAACAAAATGTCATGAACGAATTTCGTCACGTGATGTCGACTTTATCGACTTCAAAGTTTCTTTTTTTCGCTGCTAGAAATCACTAAAAATGCTCCAAAAATAATGATAGGTTACGTGTGTGCAGATACTTATTTGTTGATTTGCAACGAATGTGCAAATTGTATTGCTTACATTAATTTTGTTTAAGGTTTAGAAAATTTACTCCAAAAATGGTGTCAGTGCTCAGTATACGCGAACCAAAAAATCCGAAATGCATCAAACCTAAAATTACCTGCAAAGTGCTATAACTCGAATTGTAAGATCCTATTTCATCGATTTATAAATAAACTTTCTTTAAAACTATAAACATATTGATCTATAAAAACGTTCTTTAGTGCTTGTTATATAATCTGTCAAATTTTAAACACGATATCTCAATCCGTGTGGACACAGTGAACACCAAAAAAATGCTCATAACCGGGGACTAGTTTAGTCACGTGGTCACGAAGAGCATGCCCTTAAAGGTTAAATTGGGACGTACTCTTACGGAAAAATAATTTACGCGCATGCGCGTGTGCAAGCGTGGAATCGCATCATCGCGCTTTTAAAATGCAATCGTTTAACCATTAAACTGCATAATTTTAACGTTAATCTAAGAAGCGTTCAACGGTAAAAGTGATTGTCTTATAAAGATGAAAAGGCGTGACTATGATTTAGTCGACATAATTTCAGCGTTAAACTAGATCGTTTAAGAGTGAAACGAATCTGCTTTTAAACTATGCTACTTTAACGATTAAAGGGCCGACTTTGTCGTTTCGAGGAAATGTCTGAGAGTGTGTCATATGCCTTTAAAAAGATTTTAATGAATTTGAACAAATTCAAAGAGATTAAGGATTTTTTAAAGTTTTAATGGAATTTGAAGAACATTTAAAGGATTTTAAGAGTTTTAAATTAATTTTCGCCAATTTCGAGAAACTTGGAAAGATTGTAAATAATTGTAAAAAAGTTGAAGGGCTTTAAAAAAAATCAGAAGAGTTTAAGGATTATTAATAAATCTTACAGGAGTACTAAAAGTTTAAGTGATTTTAAGAAATAACTAGGCACTTGGCGGGGGTTTAAAGTTTATTTTTAAAGCATTAAAAATAATTTCAATAAGTTTTAGTGACTTTAAAGAACGTCTAGCAATTAATTGACTTTTTACTCAATTTCGAGATACTTCTAAAGATTTTAAATTATTGTAAAGAATTCAAAGGCATTTCAACAAAAAATTCGGAGAAGTTTAATGATTTTCATGAAATCTTACAGGATTTCTAGGAAGGATCACTGTCTCTGATCATTTTTATTTTCTCTTTGTACTTTTCAAATTGCAAGAATAATCGCTTCACATTTTCGAAAAACACACTTGAACGCACCACCAAAATTCCCAAATTTCGACTACCAACTATCACAACAAAACAACCTAACCTTAATCACTGAACATTATATTTTTTCTTGCTGGTTTGTCCAAATCACACTTCCCAAACTGCCAACAATAATTAAAGAAATGGCTTTTCTATCTGAAAAGCAAAGCCATATTACAAGTTTTCACTTACTTTCGTCTACAAAAATTAATTTTAGTCAAACTCCTATCTAGTCAATGCTTTGCAGAATAGAGAAAAAATAATATTTTCAGATTTAAGCGCAAAAGTGAAGATTATTCTATTATTTTGAATACGCGATTTTTCCACATGTCTAAAATGCCACCATAAGAATGAGATACCTCCTAAACTTATTCAGTTCTATTTCCATAGCGACCGCCACACAGTTTTCTACTCTCCCACAGAGAACGTGTTTTCAATATATTTAATTCCTTCTAATTATACTCGTAACGCACCTCACAGAGATATTTTTTATTCCTTAAAAGTGGTTATATTTTGATTTTATTTAATTCCTTATAATTAGTTCACAAAATATGTGTAATAAGTTGTTTTAATTCCATCATGCGGAATATAAATTCTGAAATTTTAATTCTAACCAATTCAACTCTGCCTCTCTAGAGTTGAAATTATTTAAATTCACAAATTTGAATATATTTCTTTGGTGCATACTTTAAGTCGTTTGAATAAATGATAAAATTATAAATAAATATAAATTTAAATATTTTTCGAATTTATAAGCTATGAAAAGGTTTAATAATTAAAAATAGCATAACCCTTAAACGGCCAAAACGCCACTACCGGTACACTGCTTTTCAACGGCCAATAACTAAGACTATTCGACACTAGAAAAAATTGATTCACATATGTTTTTATTGCTTAAGATCTCCTCTTCCCGACGGTGCCAATGAAATTTCTCAAAAAATTTATTTATTATCCCAAAATGCAGTTTAAACACAAAAAAAAACGTGATTTTTCGTGCCTATTTTTTTTGTGAACCATTTTCCAAAGCTTTTCGAGTCTGAAATTAACCTGGAATCTCACTAACGGGTGGAATAAATGTCTAAACTTTGAGAATCCATGGTTCAAAGATCGATTTTTCCTTTTAGTATTTTCAAAATGGCGTCTTAATGGCAAAATTTTTGTGAAAACATTCATGAATTTTTTTACAATAAACGATGCGCTTTTCGGAAAAATCATCAAGAATAAAAAGTTCTTGTAATCAGCCAAGGAATACGCCTGAATTTTTTCGAAGCGTTTTGAACAAAATTTTGGATTTTGCATATGAACAATTTTTGCAAAATTCAAAATTTTGCTCAAAAAGCTTCGGGAAAATTCAGGCATATTCCTCGGCTGATTACAAGAACTTTTTATTCTTGACAAATTTTCCGAAAAGCGCATAGTTTGTCAATAAAAAATTTTCATAGTTCTAAGCATCGTGTAAGAGTAAAATGATTCACGAATATCTATCGTCCGTCTGCCGCAAACAAAGTTTACGTTGCCCAACTATCACCAACGTGGAGGTCGACGAATATCGATAGTCTCTCTTTTTTTAAAGGGATTTTATTTTTTTTTTACATTTTAAAATTTTTTTTATGGAGAATTTTTTTCATTTCAGATTTCAATCCGTTGAAATCATTTTGATCCTGCTGTTTCAGAATGTAATTATGTGAAACAATGTAAGCAGCAATACATGTTGCAATCAATGCCAAATCTAGTAGTCCTCTGGCGACATTGTTCATTATTACATAATGCTCTTGTTCGTGATTCGTATCTGTGAGTTTCG
>NC_046657.1:175347582-175353218 GCF_010883055.1 Belonocnema kinseyi | reverse complement strand
AAATATATGTGTCTCAATTTTTTCTAGTGTCGAATAGTCTTAGTTATTGGCCGTTGAAAAGCAGTGTACCGGTAGTGGCGTTTTGGCCGCTTAAGGGTTAAATCAATGCTTTCTTTAAATTTTACTAGGTCGATTGAGGGGAATAGGATCTTAATTTTTCTGAATTCAACGCTTATTATCGGGAAACTTTAGAAAAAGTTGGGGCTATTAAGGGGGACAAAGTACGAACCTACTATAATATGCGTATTTTATGTTTGTCTTTGTAAAATATTCTTTAATTGAATTGTTTATTCCAGATTAATGTGGGACGCAAAGTTTGGATAAAAAAGAACAAATATGATCTCGTCTTAGTTACAGTTAAGTCTCCTCAAATGTTTATAAACAGTTAAGCTGAGGCCTCCTTTCCCTGCTGAAAATAAATGGATAGAGTCCAGAAAGGACAGAGAGAGGGCAGCAGGAGACGGATACAGAGAGTGGGTCAGGATTAACCAGCAAAACAATGCAAGTTACTGAGGCGAGCGAGAACGTAGAAGGTAGCATTGACAGTAACGAACGTAGCGATGAGGCAAAGGATTTTGAGAAGCTCGATAAGAGGGGGGAAGAGAAAGTAGCAAGCAAATGAGGCTGACCGACGAACGTGCAAAGGCTACAGAGAGTTACGAAGGGAAGAATTCGAAGGATAATAAAGGTTTTTTAAACCAGTTAGATGAGGAAGGGAAAAAGTGAAAGTACTTAAGAAGAGTAGACAGAGAACTCCACCTGAAAGGAGGGTAGGGGCGAGTAGTCTCGGAGGCTTAGAGAAACTCATTAGAGGCCTCATTGAGGAAACCTGCCAAGGGTTTGACAGAGAAAGAGGAGGTATTTAGAAAACTGGATGGCATATACAGTAAACAGATAGAAACTGCAGGAGGAAAATAATAGAATGCGCAGACGACTGAATGAAATAGAAGTAAGACTAGAAGGGGAGAAGAAAAGGCGAGATATAGTAATTAAAGGAATGAAAGCAATAAGTGATTCGGGAAAGGAAGAAGTAGAGAAGTCGATGAACGATGTTGGGGCTCAGGAAAGAGTGGAGGCGGTAAGGGTGCTGGGGAGAAGAGAGAAATTATGGAAAGGAAAGGGTACCTAGTGGAAGGAGTGACTGAATTGAAGAGAACCTGACATGGAGAGAGAGAAAGAGGAAGTGCATGATCGAACAATACATGATGGGAGAGTAAACTAGGGTAATGAGCGGAGAAACGAGGCGGGGTTTCTACCAGAGAATAAAAACTGAGTACAGTGATAATGCTGAGTGAAACGTGGGAAATAAAAGAGTGGATGATCGAGAAGAAAAGCTGGAGGGCCTGATGGCGCGAAGAATAAAGGTAGAAAGAGAGAGAGAGAGTGACCATCGTTTGTGTCTATAGAAGGAGAGGAGAAAAGGAAGGTTGTAGAGTATTAAGAGAATGGATGGAGGAAAGGAATAAAAAGCTGCTCTTGATAGGGGGATACTTAAACACGTGGACAAGAGAGTTAGGAGGTGGGGGGATATATGGAATGGGAAGAGCGAATATTTTCGAAGAAATTCAAAGCACAGAGAGATAGATCGGGAGAGTGAAACTCTCTTGAACCTGTTAGGTTCAAGAGGTCAGATCATACGACTTATTTACGATATCGTAAAGACACCTTAACGACATGGACATAGGATGTCGTTAAGTTGTCGTAACGATGTCGTAAATACGTCGCCACATTTTGTGCCCAATGGGATGATAAAAGAAGGCCAGGGTAAGAGGAGAAAGGAATGCAGACGGGATGATGGGACGCAGAATGTAAGGAAACTAGAGATAGATTGAAAGGAAATGTAAAAAAATTGGAGAAAAGGGAAGATAGGGAAACAGGAATATAATAGGAGAAAGAGAGAACATGAAAGAATCTTAAGTGATACCCTGGCGGACCGAAGGAACCGAATTTTTTCTACACAATGTACCCGTAAAGACCCCATTGGGTGCCCATTCGGTTCCTTTTTAAAAAACTCAAAAAAACATCAAAATCAACTTTTAAATTGTTGAAATTCGGATTCTACGTTAAAATTCCCTATAGAAGGTCACGGAATAATCGCAATAGTTTTTTTGCAACCTTAACAAATTTTTTAAAACATAAGACGTACAACGCCTGTTGACTGCTACACTTCAAACGTACCGCCTGTCAGTAGCAGTCAACAGGCGTTATACGTCTTATATTTTTTAAAACTTTTGACCGTTGCAAAAGAACTATTGCGATTATTTCGTGTCCTTCTATAGGGAATTTTAACGTAGAATATGAATTTCAACAATTTAGAAGTTGATTTTGCTGTTTTTTCGAGTTTTTTTAAAAAGGAACCGAATGGGGACCCAATGGGGTCTTTACGGGTACTTTGTAGTGGCTCCATTCGGTTCCTTCGGTTTACCAGGGTAAAAGGCAGTTGGGAAAAATAGGTATATGGAAGACGTGGAAAAAGCAATCAGGAAAGAGAGGGAATGGGAGGTGATAAATAGGGAACGAGGAGCAAGGAAGGGCATCAATAAGAAAATCGAGATGGATGAGTGGACTCTGTACTTTAGCCAATTGTTGGGAGCAGTGGAAAATAAGTTGTTATGCGAAAAGAGGAAGGTAACAGTAGGGGGAGATGATAAGGAGAACGGGATAAGTAGGGGGGAAGTGAATAGAGCGATAGCGAGGCTTTAAAGAAAGAAGGCAACAGGATACTGAGCAAGGGTACTGAGAACGGGGTTTTGAGGTTTGGAGGGCAAGGGATAAGAAAGGAAATGTGGGAGGTATGCAGCAAGGTTTGGTGATGAGAAGGATGGCCTAAGGAGTGGAGAACAGGGTTGCTGGTACCGATAAATAAGAAAGGAGAGGACAAGAAGGTGGAGGAGTATAGGGGAATCACGCTTATGTCGGTGGGCTTTAAAATATACACGGAGATACTCAAAAAGTAATTAGAAAGGGAGGTGGATGAAGGGTTGGTCGAGAGGATAAAGGTGATATTCGAAGAGACTAAGATGCACACCCTGGCGGACCGAAGGAACCGAATGGAGCCTCTATAAAGTACCCGTAAAGACCCCATTGAGTCCCCGTTTGGTTCCTTTTTAAGAAACTCGAAAAAACAGCAATATCAACTTTTAAATTGTTGAAATTCGGATTCTACGTTAAAATTCCCTATAGAAGGTCACGAAATAATCGCAATATTTTTTTTTGCAACGGTAAAAAGTTTAAAAAAATATAAGATGTATAATGCTTATTGTTTTTGCTGTTTTTTCGAGATTTTTAAAAGGGAACCGAATGGGGACTCAATGGGGTCTTTACGGGTACTTTGTAGAGGCTTCATTCGGTTCCTTCGGTTCGCCAGGGAAAGGAAGCCCAGGAAACTCTATAGTCAGTAAATCTCGAGAATAATTGTGTGAAGACAAAGCAAGAACATATAATTTAATATAATTAGAATCTCATTATTTAGGTAGTGAGTGTGATTAAGGTAGTATAAGTGGTTTTGTAACGTACTGTGATTGGTGGAAAATCCGACCCCGTTCACATCAAAGGGGTCCTCCAATCTACATCGTAATATAAAAGTCATATTTCTACATGAAATTAAAAATAGTAAAAAATATTTACAACACATTTTATGGATATTTTTAAGATCCATTTATTGGAAAAATGATATCTGACTTTTGAAACAACCTTACTCCATTCTTAGTGATACGCCCTACTGCAAATACCTATATAGGTGCCTGTAAAGGTCCCTAATAGAATTCTATATAATCATCCTATAAGTGACCTATATAGGATCCTATATAGGGTTACCTATATAGGTCAGTATAGGTGCCACCTACAGGAAATGAAACAGCTTACTGCATAGGATCCTTTATAGAATCCTAAATGATTCTATGGTAAGGGTATGGGTTCCTTCTTCCTAGGTTAGAATCCATATAAGAACCTATACAGGTTCCTAATACTACGCAATCGCATAGTCAAAAATTACATCTGCGCAGCTGTATCTACTATAGGAAACTACTGCGCAACACTACCGGTTCATCATCTGTCCTATATAGGTCACTAATAGGATTCTATATAGTATCCTATGCAGGAAGCTGTTTCATTTCCTATAGGTGGCTCCTATACTGACCTATATAGGTGATTCTACATAGGATCCTATATAGGTCACTTATAGGATCCTTATATAGAATCCTATTAGTGATCTATATAGGTATTTGCAATAAGTCGAAAATCCGGCGCAACTACGTGAAAAACTACTATCGCATTTTCTATCGGTAGTTTTATGGTACCTATTTTTGAAATTCTGATAGATGTAATTCCTGTTATGCCTATGGCTTCATTTTCAGTTATTAATAAACATTCATGTAGTGAAGTTATTTCTATAATATTAACGTCAGCTCCTGTATGGACTAAAAATGATGCTGTTTTTTTTAAAATAAAATTTATGCGGCGAGCGGAATTGCAGTTTAAAGTATCGTTGTTTGTTGGATTAGGAGATTGTGAACGGGGCAATTTATTGTTTTTCTCCTTTGTATTGATTTGAATATCCGTTATAATGTCTAAGTGAAGTTGGATAATAGGGATACTGATTATGATAGATTGTAGTGTATTCGAGGTTTAATTGTTGCCTCGCTTTCTATTCAATAGCGGCTTTAAGGGCAGCATCTATGTTTGAGGGGTTGCATGCTTTCACCAACCCTGAAATACTACCCGGCAGTCCGCGTGTGAAGGCTTCAAGTGCGCAATTGTTTAAGGGAGCTGATAGTTACTCCACATTGGTATATCTATCCTCAAATGCAGCTTAGGCTTCTGATTTCAAAAGTAGCATACGATCAAAGAACTCTGACATTTTCTTCTCGTCTCATTCTAATGGTAGAAATTTCATGCAAGTACCATGGGTGTGTTTTTCGTAGGGCAAAATATTGTTTTAGATTCTTCAATAAATTACTGATGTTTGCGAGTTTTTTTTCATGAATGATACCTCTAGCCGCACCCTCCCAGGGAACAAAAATCCATTCACTTGCATTTAAATGGATTTTGAGGTCTTCTGAATTGCGTATCTGTCACTGGAATTGCAGATATTCGCGAATAGGTTAGAGTGAGTTTGATACCCCCCTGGTAAAAAGAATAATTTATTAGAATATAAATTCAAGGGTTGTAATCAATGCGAGTGATATCTTGTGTTTGACAGGAAAAATTCGAGAACCGTAAACGGAAACTGAAAGATCCGAACAAAGGGAAGGGAACCGAGGGTTTCGCGGATCGTACCCGAAGGGAAAAACGCGGAGAACTCGCTCGGCGATCGTAGGCGAAACGATCGAGAATGGAATACCCGATCGCGCCACGCACTACCGAAAACCGTGATCGGATGGACCGCCAGATTTCCAGACGGTGCCGCACCAATTGCGAAAACCTGGCGGACAGTCCACTTACCTGTCGGTTCCTCGGATTGAGGGTCCTCCGATGTTCCTGTTGCTGGGGTACTCCTGGGATCCTGGGTATCTGCTCGGTATGACGTCTGATGGGCGTGGATGCTGAGGGATAACTCTGGTATCCGAATTTGCTCGAGTATTTTAGAGGGAGGATAGGAGTTAAAATAAAGGTTGGCGAAAACGGAATAATAAAGG
>NC_046657.1:175342969-175347482 GCF_010883055.1 Belonocnema kinseyi | reverse complement strand
GCCATTGGTCGCCCGCTCCTCTCACCCACTGAAATACGACAAGAGCCTGCCGTTCGCCGGTTCACGGGAATTCTCTCACCTAAGACGGTGAAAGCTTACGCGAAATCGAATCGCAGTTATAGGTTTGAGATTGCAACCCTCCAATTTCCGAGAATAATTCGGCCGACTTATTCTCGAAAAACGGAGAATTGGAATACCAAACAGAGCTTGAGGATTAACCGATGGTCGTTAAGAGGTGAACTATATCAAGTCCACCCCTTCCCGGATAGAACATAGGTTTACTCCTCGAGAGGTTAAAGAAAAGTTAAATACCAGATTACTTGCATGCTAACGCGACAAGGTATCGATATGTCTAAAATTAACTAAAATTAATAATAAAAATGTAAATAACATAAATTGTCCTTAAAAATAATTGCTCCTTTCCATAGGTGCGTACGGGCGAAGATCAACGGCTGTTCATCGGTGCTCTGGCTCGTAGGGTGTAACGCCGCCCAGCGTTACTCGTGACGTCTTCCTCTTCTAGAACTGTAGACTGGGTCAGAAGCAGATCGGCTTCGACGTTAAGTGGACGCGCCTAGACGGTGGTGTCCACAATTGACTGCGACTGTTCGTTTTCACTCGATTTCGATTGTGAAGAGGGGTGCGGCTGCTGGCTGTCACCTGGGTCTTCTTCGTCAGCAACTGTAGATTGGATCGGAAGCTGGTCGGCTTCGACGTTAGATGCACGCGCCTGATTGGTGGTTTTCAAAGATGAGCGCGACTGTTCGTCGTCACTTGAGATTTGGTGAACGACAAACTTTGCTGAGATTGCACGGGGCGGTGCAGGCACCAAGGTGTCCCCATGGACCTTTTGTGGAGTACCGTCTTTCAAAACCCAGTAAACTTCCCCCGAGATGTTCTCTAGGATCTGATATGGCCCAATCCGGGACGGGGCGAGTTTAGCATTGAATCCTTCGGCCTTGTTGGAAAGTGAATGACTCTGAACGTTAACCCAGTCTCCAACCGAAAAACGAGGAGGGGTCGATGTTGGTGCAGGCGCGTAACCGGATTGATAATTAGCCTGGTGTTGTCGGGCCTTTTCTTCTCTCTGCAGATGTTCATCGGATTCTTCCAGGCTACGCATCTCCCGGAAACGCCATTCCCCAGGTCTGAGAATGGTTTTCCCGAAAAGCAGATAGCTTGGAGTAACCCCAGTTGCCGTGTTCCGTCGTCGTCGTAAACCAAAAAGGAGTGCTGGAAGGTGAGTGTCCCACGTACGCTGGTTACTCTCGTAAAGGCGGAGCCTGGGGCCCTTCTTGACCTCCTGGTTTCGACGTTCCATGGAATTTGCACGGGGGTGATAGACGGGCGTCGTCCATAACTCGCAGTCCCAGTTTTGTGCGGCTTCAGCCCAAGTATGACCCGTGAATTGTGGTCCATTGTCGCTCAAGATTCGCTTTGGGTACCCGAAACGAGAGAAAACTTTGTCCTGGAGCAACTTGACCGCGCTTGAAGCGTTACAGACACGCATGGGGAAAGCTTCGACCCATCGTGTAAACATGTCCGTAACCACCATAATGTGTGTGTTCCCTTTGCTTGTTCTTGGGTACGGTCCCATAAAGTCAACTGCGACAGATTCCCATGAAGTCCTGGCTTGTCGTGCTCGTTGAAGAGTTGGTTGTTGTCCATGTACCGGTTTGCAGCAGATACACAGATGGCATCCTGCGACGTACCGACGGATTTCCCGATTCATGCCCGACCAGAAGAAAAATTCGCGTACTGAACGGATTGTCTCTTCGGCACCAGGGTGTCCTGAAAGAGGCGTGTCGTGGTGATCGTGTATAATGCGTTCACGGAGAGTCACTGGTACCCGAATTCGCCATTCACCACTGACCACGTCACAACGCCAAAAACCGTTTCTATCGAGCTTGTTAGAAACAAGAAAATTTTCTTCCTCGCGATTGACGGGGCCACGCGCTCTGATTTCTCGCCATCTAATTGCGTCGCGGGTTATCATAGGATCCAATTGTTGGGCCTCCATAATTTCTTCAAATATGGAGGGAGTATGTAGGGCACTAAGAGCTGGGACTGATTTGTTGATGTTCGTTGTAATCGTCGGACGAGTATGGGGTAACATCTTTTCTAGATCCGGTTCACCCGGGACTAACACGGCCGGGTTGGAAAATCGTGAAAGAGCGTCAGGTAATTCATTTTCCTTGCCCGGAATGTGTTCGTCCTTGAAATTAAATTGCCCCTTCAACAATAAATACCAACGATTTAATTTCGCGCGTGTGTCCTTTTGATCTTCTAACCATGTCAGGGCCTTACTGTCCGTACGGAGAGTAAATGGTCGGTCTTCCAGATAGGGTCGGTAATGTTGAACCGCCCAAACAACGGCCAATCATTCTTGTTCGTTACAATGATATTTGGTCTCCGCAGGTGAAAATTTCGCACTTGCGTATGAAATTACGTGTCGCGTTCCGTCAGGCTTTTCTTTCAGCAAAACGGCTCCCACCCCCCTTGCACTCGCGTCGCTTTGTAATATAAAAGGCAAAGAGGGGTCCGGGCGACTCAACGAACTCGGATTGGTAAACGCGATTTTTACCGCTTCGAAGGCGAGTATTTTCTCGGGAGTCATTTTAAATGGTCGTTTAGGCGACAGTAAGTCCGTTAGAGGTGCGAGAATATGTGAGGAATCAGGAATGTATTCCTTGACCCAGTTACACGTGCCGATAAAAGATTGCAGTTCGCGGCGAGTTCGGGGTAAAGGGGCGTTGCGAATTGCGTCGATGTGCTCTGGCTGAGCTGCGTTACCGTCGGAGCTAATCCAGTGACCAAGGTAGGGTAATGAGTCGCGGCCGAAGTGACATTTTTCGGGTGAAATCGTGAGCCCGTACATATCGAGGCGTTCGAGAACTAAAGCGATGTGCGCTAGATGTTCCTGCCAATTTCGGCAGTAAATAATAATGTCGTCTAAATACGCCAATGCGAAAATACCACATTGTTCAGCCAGAACATGTCGCATCAAATTTTGGAAGTTGCCGGAGCTCCTTTTAAACCGAACGGCATAACTCGGAACTGAAATAACCCACCCCCGGGGGTTGAAACAGCAGATAACTTCCGAGATTCGCGGGAGAGAGGGATTTGCCAGTACCCGTTTTTGAGGTCCAAAAGGGAGAATACCTTGGCACCACCAAGATCTTTAATTGTTTCATGTATTCTAGGCAGACACTGGGGCACGTCAACGGTTATATTATTGAGACGACGATAGTCCACGCAAAAACGATATTCGCCATTTTTTTTAGTTGCAATGACAACTTGCGAGCTATACGGGGACGTGGAGGGTTCGATAATACCTTCACTCAACATTTCGCGCACTTGAGTATCAATATAGAGACGCTTTTCGTCGGAGTAACGACGCGCTGGTTCGCGAAAAGGTCTCGGGTTCTTCAGCTCGATGACATGTTGCACGGCCATTGTTTGTCGTAGTCGTTTTACGCCGAAGTGAAAGCTGGCTGAGTGTTCTCGAATAATTTCCTTAAAAGCCTGTGTATACTTGGGTGGAAACTTGTGCTTAACTTCCGGTACTGAATAAGGGGTTATGTCGATCGGACATGGCAACGGTGCTAAATACAAGCGCCGCCGATTTTTAATTCCCAAATAAATGGAATCGGCCGCATGGTCATGAATGACGTTATACTTCTTAAGCCAAGGGCGACCTAGAATCATTTCAGCGCGTAATTCAGGGCTCACGTGGAAAACCGAGGGGTATTTTTCGTCATGGATTTCAGGTGTGAGGTTAACACAACCATCGAGCTTCATGAATGAATTAACCGCGCCTAATTTAGCGTATGGTGGACTGGATCGTAATGAGGAAAACTGGGAATTGGATAGGATCGAGCGCCGTATAAAATTTTCCGAGGCCTGGGTATCGATCTCTGCTGCTATTTCTTGACCATCTAATATGACACGTAGTCGAGGTAAGCAGGAGGAATCCGTGTATAGCGCGTTTAAGACTGGAATGGGTTTAAAGCGGGAGCAGCCTTTGGCTCCCGCTCGCGCCAGTTTTCCGCCCGGTTTTCAACTAATTCGGGGTGCAGTATGGGGCAAGAGCGGTGCCAGTGTGACCCCGGGCAGTGTTGACAACGCGGAGGAAGTCGGTTGGGGGAAGTGCAGGCGGTGGAAGTGGAAGGTGACTTGACGGCGGGTGTATTCGATTTCCTCGATGTCTCCTTCGCTTCCCTACGCGGGTTTGCCTCCAGGTCGTCAGCCTCAGCTTGGGTGGCTCGTTCAAACAACTCATTAAAATTCCTTACATTGGCAGACCGAATAACCATTTTAATTGAAGGCCGTAAGGACTCGATCAATAACGCTACGAGTTCGGATTCGGGAGATTCCGGGCGTAATCTCAACGCTAATAAATATTTTTACTGTAGGAAAATTCCGACCGGTTCTTTCTCTTGTTGCCTACTTGAGTAAAGTTTAGCTTGTAGGCGGATTATTGTGGTATTCCCGGCGTATCGTTGCAACAGTA
>NC_046657.1:175338936-175342869 GCF_010883055.1 Belonocnema kinseyi | reverse complement strand
AAAATGATCTGATAGATCCACCGTGTTTCATCAACGGGTGGAGTGTAGAGCATGGCCTCTTTAGGGTGTATGTGGGTTCGATCTTACAATCATGAACGAATCAGGAAAAATTGGAAATTAGAAAAATGAGAAAAATTTTCCTGAGCCCCACGTTTGGGCCGCCAAATTGATACCCCCCTGGTAAAAAGAATAATTTATTAGAATATAAATTCAAGGGTTGTAATGAATGCGAGTGATATCTTGTGTTTGACAGGAAAAATTCGAGAACCGTAAACGGAAACTGAAAGGTCCGCACAAAGGGAAGGGAACCGAGGGTTTCGCGGATCGTACCCGAATGGAAAAACGCGGAGAACTCGCTCGGCGATCGTAGGCGAAACGATCGAGAATGGAATACCCGATCGCGCCACGCACTACCGAAAACCGTGATCGGATGGACCGCCAGATTTCCAGACGGTGCCGCACCAATTGCGAAAACCTGGCGGACAGTCCACTTACCTGTCGGTTCCACGGATTGAGGATCCTCCGATGTTTCTGTTGCTGGGGTACACCTGGGATCCTGGGTAGCTGCTCGGTATGACGTCTGATGCGCGTGGCTGCTGAGGGATAACTCTGGTATCCGAATTTGCTCGAGTATTTTAGAGGGAGGATAGGAGTTAAAATAAAGGTTGGCGAAAACGGAATAATAAAGGCTGGAATTTAAAGATGGAAAAACTAATTTTAATTCAATGAATATAAGCGTTACAGGTTGACTGGAGATCGTCGGTAGGAGCGCAAAATACTCCGTGATCTGTCACGCTTCTCGGTCGAGAAGGTACTAATTTTTATCCTGCCGATTTTCGCAACTCCCGATCTTCGAGCAAAACCCGCGCGCATTCCAGCGGTGGGGAGGACGGATCGGACCCTGCCATTGGTCGCCCGCTCCTCTCACCCACTGAAATACGACAAGAGCCTGCCGTTCGCCGATTCACGGGAATTCTCTCACCTAAGACGGTGACAGCTTACGCGGAATCGAATCGCAGTTATAGGTTTGAGATTGCAACCCTCCAACTTCCGAGAATAATTCGGCCGACTTATTCTCGAAAAACGGAGAATTGGAATCCCAAACCGAGCTTGAGGATTAACCGATGGTCGTTAACAGGTGAACTATATCAAGTTTTGAATGAGAAATCATTTTTCTAATCGGCCACGTCATTTTTTTCTCGGACCCATTCAGCAGTGATTATGAATCAGCATTAACCCATAGAGGAACGATAATTCCGATAAAAAATTATTAACTTAAACAAAACAAATTTAATTTAAATAGTCAATATTATTTATTAAAAAATAGTTCAATTGGAGACTTTTAAGAAAATCGTGGCATACATTTAGTCTATTTTTATTTACAGACTATTTATTTTTAGGCTTTTTAGTTGAATTTGCTGAACATTTTGTTTTTTTTTTACATATGCGCATCACACCACATCAGAATGATAAAAATTTATTTATTTCACATTTACCATATATGAATCTTAAATTTACAAAAACTAACACTCACGTTTTATTTTATCGAAATTACCTTGACCAAAAATGCGGGTATTGAAAGTCTAAACATTTGGATGTTTGTGATGCAAATGGTTATAAGCGAATTTCGGAGTTTGTTTCTAAAACGTGGACTCCCTGCAGCCATTATCATGTGCACTGAATAAGATGAATGTCACTGGCGCTCAATTCCGTGTTAATCTTATAATTCTTGTACAGGATAATCTAATAGAACTACTTTAAAAAGAGAATTACAACTAAAGAATCATTGAATTTATAAATAAATTGTCGCATCAATTATAATATATTACAATATGATTTAACTTGAATTTCGGTAATTTCTGATAAATCAGTATTGTACTATTCAAATTTATTACCTCATAATTCTCATTCAAAACAATTACTTCTTTAAAATTTTAATCTGCATAGTCCACTTAGTTGAACACAGTCTGAGGTAACCTACAATTGGCAGATTCACGCCTCTTGAACATTGCTATGTGCGCTTCGTATTTTTACCATTGGCTGTGATATTTTAAGAACTCCATTTCATATTGAATCTCAACCCATTCATATGCACATTAATGAATCGTAGAATGCTCATAGGAATTATTTGAGCTTAGTCAGTCTTATTCAACTCTATTCACTCAGCTTTTTGACGAATGTGGAATAGCAGATTTAAAGCATCGCATAATATTAGATTGGAAGGAGCTGAAGGAAGGAGTGGAAGAAGTACTAAAAAGGATTGATGCGAAGGTAGAGATAGAGGAAGTGAGAAGTATAGGAAGGAAAGAGCGAATAGTTTTTTAGTTGGCCCAGAAAGCCCTAAAGTTTTAAAAATTTGTTGGAATGTGAAATTTAGTTGGCCAAGAACGCCCTAAGGTTTCTTAAATTTATTTGAGTGTGATATTCAGTTGGCCAAGAAAGTCCCGAAGTTTCATTGTGTTATTTTTGCAAGGAATTTAGTTGGCCAAGAAAGCCCTAAAGTTGATTTCGTCTATAAGTAAGTCCCCCCCATCCATAATTTTGAGGTTTAGTTTGCCACGTGGCCACGAGGTTTCGTGAGATTGACTATTCAAGATTTAAAATTTAAGATTATTGATTTTGCGCAATTTTTTTATGTTTCCAATTTGGCGATAATGTTGTGAATTTTTCAATTTTGTTTTTTGTGACTTGTGATATTTGACTGTGGATTTTGTTGATGATGTATTTCTTACCTATGTATTATTTGATCATGGATACGATTTTGTAAATTTGTAGTTGTCCCTACTGTAAATACCTATATAGGTGTGTATAAGGGTCACTAATAGAATTCTATATAAGGATCCTATAAGTGACCTATATAGGTCATATAGGTGCAACCTATTGGAAATAAAACAGCTTCCTGCATAGGATCCTTTATATAATCCTAAATGATCTATGGTGAGGGTATGGGTTCCTTCTTCCTCCGTTAGACTCCATATAAGAACCTATACAGGTTCCTACTACTAGGCAATCGCACAGTCAAAAATAACTACTGTGCAGCTGTATCTGCTATAGAAAAAAACTGCGCAACACTTCCGGTTCATCATCTGTCCTATATAGGTCACTAATAGGATTCTATATATTATCCTATGCAGGAAGTTGTTTCATTTCCTATAGGTGGCTCCTATACTGACCTATATAGGTGACCCTGTATAGGATCCTATATAGATCACTTATAGGATCCTTATATAGAATCCTATTAGTGACCTATATAGGTATTTGAAATAGGGGTGTGCCCCATGCCCTGTTTCTTGTGATTAGTCCCCACCCCCCACACAGAAAATTATTAGCCGTTTCCGAAATATAAAAATAGTATCTTTAATTGCTTTTCAAAATGTGTTCTTTAGAATGAGGTGTTCTCCTATATTGTAAATTTAGTCGCTTAACCCACTATACTACATCCTAGAGTAGTTGCCCCCCCCCTGAAAATTAATAGTTGTTCCCTAAAAATGACCTTTTTGTGAGATGCCCCGAAATCCTGCTTCATTTTATTGTCAAGAGAATGTAATTTAATTAATTGTGGTCGATATGTGCTAAACCACATAAGACTCTATCGTAAATAATTGTTATGTGTGTTATTTTGTTATATAATTCGCTATGTTGTCATTTACGAGTAAGAAACCGTTACCTATCTAGAACTACGCCCTCTACTGGATTATCCTACTTTTGACTTGAGCTAGCGGGAAAGTAATAACGAAGTTCATGTTCCGGTACACCATAACCTCAAAATGTAATTTGTTGTAGTCGAGCTAAATTAAATAAGATTCTTTGACCCATGAAAGGTCTGGCGCCCAACATTGTTTATTAAAAGGTTACCTTGAGGTTACGCGAAGGTGTATTAATTCTCTTTATCTAAAAGGCATTAATATTACAAAAGAAAGGATAATATTGTGT
>NC_046657.1:175323757-175338836 GCF_010883055.1 Belonocnema kinseyi | reverse complement strand
AAACCTGCAGATCGAAAGTACAAGGTCACTCATGTATTTTACATGGACGATCTTAAGATTTATGCTAAAAACAGAGAGAAACTGCATCTAGCTCTGGGGATTATCGAACGATATACTAAGGAAATTGGAATGGAATTTGGGTTAGACAAATGCGCCAAGGTTTATTTGAAGTGGGGAAAACTTAATGGCATCCCTGAAGATCCTGAGCTCGTTGATAGAGGCGCCATACGACACCTTTGTGCTGGAGAGACTTATACATACCCGGGCGTATCACAGAGCCGCATTCAGGATGTGACGTCTATAAAGGATACTCTCCGAAGCAGATACAAACGTCTCACCCGACAGATTTGGTCTTCCGAACTGTCGGCGAGGAACAAAGTATCTGCAACGAACATGCTTGCCGTCCCGGTACTACTCTATTCATTTGGAGTAGTTCTATGGACGAAGAACGAGCTCAGATCTCTTGATATCGGGACAAGAAAGGTTATGCACATGAACAAAAGCATGCATCTTAATTATTCCGTTCCGCCACTGTACATCTCACGCCGTCAAGGGGGTCGCGGAATATTGAGTCTTGAATGTCTTCACAGCAGGATTATTCTGGGTACAGCACATAGAGTTGCAAATGGAAGAGACCCTCTTCTTAAAATGGTCAGGAATCACGAAGAAGTGGGCAAAGGAGCATTTCTGTACAAAGCAGCGGAGGAGGCTGCTGAAACACTCGGAATTGACTTCAGTATTAGGGGTGAGCAAAATGCATCAAATCTTATCTATCTCGAGTACTCACTCTTGAAAGCTCGGATTAAGAAAGCACAAGACAAATAGTTTCGTGAACAGCTCCTCGATAAGAGGATGCACGGTATCTTCCACAGAAATGTGAAGGATCAGTCAGTGTCTGTGAGCTAACGTTTGCTTTGCTTAAATCGCCCGGATTGAAGTCAGGTACAGAGGGTTTCATTTTTGCATGCCAAGACGGTGCCATTTCCACCTTAACATACCGTCGCCACATTTTGAGCCAAGACATTCCCGATGATAGCTGCAGGGCGTGCCATGCACATCCCGAGCATTTAGCTCACATACTATCTAGTTGTCCAACTCAACGATCGCGTGTACTTAAAAACACTGATTTTATAATAAAATTTGGAAAATGTTGCAGTTAGTTTTTCTGTTTGATGTATTAAAGTTATGATTTTAACTTTTATTTATTATTAAAATTGACTGAATTTTTAATGACTGAATTTATTGTAAGGGTTCCATTTAAGGGGTGATTAATCCGTAAGAGAAAGATTTTGACAATGGATGTAAGCTCTTTTTTTGCAATCTGATAAGATTTTTAATAAAAGGCAATTAGCGATGTAAGGTACCCATTGGGCAGAAAATTTGGCGACGTCTTTACGACATCGTTACGACACCTTTACGACATCCTATGTCCATTTCGTTAAGGTGTTTTTACGATATCGTAAATGAGTCGTATAATCTGAAGATGTCTTTACGATATCGTAAAGAGACCAAAACGACCTGGACATAGGATGTCGTAACGTTGTCGTAAAGACGTCAACAAATTTTGTGCCCAATGAGTATTGTGGCTTGCCTTTTAAAAACTATGGTTTTAATCCATAGTTTGAAGTCGTCCTTAACTTGCAATAATTTTTACTTTTAGTTTATTGCAAGTCAATAAGATGGGTTTGAATTTTCCGAATTAATTAATTTACATCCTTTTGTTAATGTTTTCGCCTCGAATGGAATTACCGTTATGAATAATCTCGAAGAATTTGGGTATTTAAAACTAACAATGTAAATTTTGAGTAGAACTTTACATTTCCCGGAATTTCGAACAAAAATGTTAAATTATTCGTGGTTTTAAACCCTTCAATTATAGAGCTCGTTACAAAGAATGCATTTAAGGTTAATTCAGGGTGTTAAGTACGCTTAATAACGATGGCAGAGCTTGCGAGCACGCGAAGTATACCAACGCCTAACTTTTGAAAATATTTATCTAAAAAATACACTGAAGTTAAATTTTGATACAAGCACTGCATTTAAACGCAACTTACAATCCTATCGCTGCCAAGAAATCAACTATCATCTCCCGAGTTAAAGGCGAGGGTAGGATGGGAAATAGAATAAGGGAGGCCAGTGTGCTGATTATGTCAGGCTGGTAAGACATGACCAATTATTTTTTGTGAGGACGTTTGCCACGTATCAGCTCTATGCGAATTGCGTCAAAGCAGTGTTCAGAAATAACAGAAGTATAGTTATGATAGTAGATTATTTATTCTAAGGATGGTAAATAAGGTAAAAACGGTTACATACATCTAAACTTACATGTATCTTCCTTTGCTTAGAAGGGCAAGAGGTGTTTTCTTGTCTTCTGGATCTGCTGATATTTCATAGAGCAGCGACGGAAATCTACCGGATTCTTGGTTAAATTTTTTTAAGGTAATTTATTTTGTTTTGTCAAAGGATGCACGAGTAGTGTTCACGACGCAGAGCGATACACGGTTCTATATCAGCTACCAAATCCCCTTTGAGTTCCGTTTTCGTGAACGTATAACATAGAAGACTTTATTTGCGATAGACTCACTAGCGTTTCTACGGTCACAATGAGATAGAAGTCGCGACTTTGTCAAAGCGATTCGTTATTCGTAAATGAAGTGAACAGTATGACGGCCTGATACGTAAAGACAATTGGCAGGGATGTTCTTGGGGTTGATACAGGAAAAGCTTCGTTAAAAAGTCACGTAAAAGTTACCAAAGTGAATCCTGGCAAGCCCGGTGCAAAAGTGAATCATGTCACGTTCGATTCATGAACCCGCGAAATGTCATTTGATACGCGCGACTCGCAATATTACATGCGGTGACTGTTTGCAATTGGCTTGCCGCGGCATACAGTGATCGCGCATCTCCTCGCTTGTCCTTCCATGAACAATAATTTTATGTGCTACTTGTTTGTATTTCCATATATCTAGTTGGACGTTTTTACTTACTAAATTGCCTGACTATATGTATGTTCTTTCACTTACTATTCACGTTGTACATTATTAGATGACAGATGTAGGGAATATATATCATCAAAATTATTACTTTAGTTTAGTTAGAAAGAAGAAGGGTTCTACTAGCTATACTTTTAGCAGGGTTGAATGAGACCACTTGTAAAGACCTACTGCGCCACAAGATCGATATCCTCTTGTACCTGTCACAGTAAGCTCTTAAGAATTATTTCATTTGTGAAGATATTGTTTATTGTCAGCAACATAATAATGTTAAATGGTTATTTACAAATGTTTTATAAGTTATTTTTTAAATTAAGTATATTGTGACGTTTTACTGAAAATTTGATACAGCCTGAAAAATTATAAATTTGTGAGATACGTTTCTCAAATTGTGAACGAGATACGACGTCTCGTAAACAGCGGGCGATGAACGACGTCTTCTGAACAGCGAACGAGATACGGCGTTTTTTAAACCACGAAACTGGCACGACGTTTTTAAGAACCAAGAGAAAGGCACGACGTCTCCTGCGCGTCAAAAAGATATAGAACCCACCCTTAAAAATCCTACAATGTACAGAACGCCACCGGAAAAGGAACAGATTGAAACTGGGGAGAAAGAAGAGGGGGAAGGCGAAGAAAAAGTTGAACGTAGAGGGCAAATAGAATATGAAAATTTACAGTTGAGTGATGTGCGTGCGAAAAATGATGTTACAAGTAATGGGGATCTAGGAAGAAGAGCAGAAGAAACGGGGAGAGAAAATAAAGAAAGAAATTAGACGGGAAATGGTCAAGCTTAACAGAGAAATTAGGAAATGGGAAGAAATCCGGGAAAAACTAGAAAAAGGATGCCTGATAAAAAAGGAAAAGCCTAATAAAAAGGCAAAGAAACTGGAAGTTAGAATAAAAAGCATGGAAAGCTCAAAGCGGGCGCTTGGAGGTAGGGAGAGTGGGAATAGGGAGAAGGAAAGGCTGAGAAAAATAGAGCAAATATTAGAAAAGAGAGAGAGAGAAGAAAGAAAAAGGAACATAGTGATAAAGGGTGTAACATTAGAAGGGAAGGAGCTAAAGGAAGGCGCGGAAGAAGCACTAAAAAGGGTTGATGCTAAGGCAGAGATAGAGGAAGTGCGAATTGTAGGAAGGGAAGAGCGAAAAGGGGAGAGAATGGTACTGGTGAAACTAAAGAAATGGGAACATAAGAGGGAGGTGATGACAAAGAATAGGTTGTTATATAGAAACCCGGAGAGAATAGAGGATGACTTGACACGAGTAGAAAGGAATATGCAGTATAAATTAAGGAAAATAGCAGAAGAAGAAAGAAAAAAGTCAAAGAGAACATGGGTTAAGTGTGGGAGAATACAGATAGACGGAGTATGGTGGAATTGGGATGAAGAAAGGGAACAGATAGTAAGAAATGTGGTGTCGGGAAACTAGGAGAGGAAGGAACGGGAGATAGGAAAATAAGAAATTGTAAGAAGAAAAAAGAGACGAGAAACGAAAGTAGGAAAGAATGGAAGATATGTTACTGGAATATAGCAGGATTGCAGTGGAAGGATAGGGAGTTTATGAGACATTTGATACAATGAGATGTCGTAATAATGATGGAGACGTGAATAGATTAAAAGGGAAGGGAAAGGGTAAGAGGGAAGGTTAGGAAGAGGCAACAAATGGCAAGTTCAAAACGCCAAGAGAAAGAATACAAAAATCAGAGCAATAGCAGGGATGGTGATGGGAGTAAGGAACGAATGTATAACAGGAAAAGATAAAAAAGAGAGGATAGAAGAAAAATAAGGGTTAATAATGTAATAGGTAAAGAGAGGAGGAGACAAGTGAAAGGTAGTGGGGGTCTATGTGAATGGTGATATGCAGAAGAAAGTAGAGATGAAAGAAATCATTGAAGAAAATATAAAAGAGATTAGGCTTATAATAGGTGGGGATTTCAATGCGAGAACAGGAGATAGAGGAGGAAGGAAATCAGGAGAAGAGAGAGGAAGAGAATCCAAAGATAGAGTACTGAATGGGAAGGGAAAGAAGTTGTTAAAGAGCTTTTAGGAGTTGGGATGTTTTATCTTAAATGGAAATATAGAGGGATATCAGGAAGGGGAATATACACGTATAGGAGGAGAAAGGGGAACGGTAATTGAGTTTCTGATAAAGCATGATGAGGTAATCGAGGTCAAGAAACGAGACGTAGGTGATTATATTGATTCGAATCACTTTTCCTTAATAATGACATTACAGGGACAAAAAGTAATAACAATATGAATTAAAAGGGAGCAAAGGTAAAAAGTGTAGGAAAGGGGGATTGATCAAGGAGGGTCAAAGAAGTTTAGAGAAATGTTAAGAAATATCAAAGTGTGAGAGGGGAATGTGGAGGAGGGGATCGAAAAAATTCTAGAACACATAAAAAGAGGATTAAAGTGCACAAACAAAAATAAAGTTTGTAAAGAGAGACAAAATTAAGAAAGTGGAGAAAAGAACAAACTAATGGGGAAGAATATAGGAGAAAAAAGAAAGAGTATACTGAGTTATGTGATAAAAAGAAGGAGAATAAAAGGTTGAAGGAAGAATCGGAAAAGGCTAGGACGGAAGAAGCGGTATGGAAAGTAGTAAATACAGAAAGGCAAAGAAAAACAAAGTAAATCAAGATATTGAAATGGTAGAATGAAACAAATATTTTTTTGATTTGCTAGGAGTAGCGAGGAAAGTTAGGAAGGGAGGAAAGTATGGTATAGAAATAGATGAGGAATAGGACATAACAAGGGAAGAAATAGTCAAAGTGCTAGAAATAATGAAGGTTGGATTGGCACCTGGTATAGATAAGATTCCAAATGAAGTATGGAAATGTGGAGGGACGGAACTAGATGAATGGAAATGGATAATGTGTGATCGAGTATGGAGAGGAGAGAGGTGGCCAGATTTATGGAAGAAAGAAGTAGTGATACCAATAGTAAAAAAGGCAAAGAATAGGTATATGTTCTGTACTATTTAGTAAATAAGAGAATTAAAATTGAAAAAGGGGCAATGATAGCAATGTTCGTGGACGTAAAGACGCAGAAGACATAGTGTTGATGACAGAGGATGAAGAATTGATGGCGGGCCTACTTACAGGATTAGAGAAATACTTAGATGGAAAAAGCTGAATTTAAATGTAAAAAAGACAAAAATAATGAGGTTTATAAAAGACGGAGGGAGAGAGAAAGAATGGACGGGAAGATTGAAGGGAATGAAGTTAGAAGAATTAAAACAGTTTAAGTATTTTGGAAATATCTTGCAAACGAATGGAGATCATACAGCTCATATAAGAGAAAGGACCAAAAAAGCAGCAGGGGTAATAAAACAGATATGGGGAATAGGAAAAAGAAGGTTAAAAAATTGAAGAAGGAGAATGTGGTCATTTGATACGCTGGTATGGCCGGTATTAGGTTATGAAGCAGAGATATGGGGATATAAAGAAAGGTACATAAGGTAGAAGCTAGGGGCAGACTTGCGTACGCCAGGGAGTAAGGGAGGGGATGTATTGGGAAAAATAAAAGAACAGAAAGTGTAGAATATGTTAATGGGAGGAGGAAACATGGTAGCATGTATGGAAGAGATGTAGGAGAGGAATGGAAGATATAAAGGAGGGTCTCAAGAGAATGTGGTTAAGATTCTAGGAGAGGATGGATTAGGAGAAGAATGGATGAAGTAGTTGGAGGCTGCTAGAGGAGCGAATGAGAGAGAATGGAAGAATGCATGTGAAAAAAATGGTAAATTGAAGGCATAAAAAAAAATGAAAGAAAAAAGAAACGGAAGTCACTTAGATTAGAAGCGTAAAGACTGTAAGTAATGTTTATGTAATAATATAAGTCGACTAAGATACGTTTGCGTTCTCATTCTCTCTCTCTCTCTCTCTCGCTTGCACTGTCGCTTTCGTTCGCTCGCTCACTTGCTTGCTAATAAGTCCTAAATAGCGTTATCACGGGAAACAGGGATAAGGAACTAGATATAAGACTTTATGTAAATAGTTGTAAATAATTGTATATAATAAAGATAAAATTTTAAAAATATATATGTGAGCGGTTGTAAGGAATGCCTTACGGTACACATTATGAATAAAGAAGAAGGAAATTTTTATATCGAATTTGAAATTGAAATTTGAATTATTGAATTTGAAAGTACTCCTGAGCCCGCAGGCCAGTTGGGTTTTATAGTAGAGATATCTAATCAATAGTGAGTCATTCTTAGATCCCTTCACAGTTCATCTCTTGAGGTTTTAGATGTCGTCCTCGGCGTCTTTCTTAAATAAGGGAACTGAGGCTGTGTGATATTGGACTAGCTGCGAATGAGAAAAGTGTTAGGCTGGTACATCCTAGTCGTTCAAGTACAGGGGTTCCAAAGGTCCATCAATACTGATTTTTCCCAGATGTTAAAAAACAGTCGAACTCGTTTAGCGCCGTCTGAAGGTTATGTGCAAAGGCTTTCAGTTGGTGAATGTCGATGCGATTACTGGAAAAAATTGGTAATGGTAAGTCTTCAGTTTGTAATATGTCAGTTTCTAATTAGGAAAAATTAAATCTGATTTCATGTTTCAAAATGGACGGCTCTTTGGAATAATGGGTGGCTGCTGCAAATGCTTCATTGTCAGTGACTGTCAGGCAATGATCATCCAATGTTAGAACTGAAGCTTCCCGGATTATTCGAGAAATCTCTAGTTCCATTGGGTATCGGATAGTGATTTGTATATATTGTAGCGGTAGTATGTACCATTGGTATCCATTACGGAAACTGTAAATAAAATTGCAATTTAATCGAAAGTATTTTTTATCACATGTCTGACCATGCTGAGAGATAGACAGCCAAGGCAGATAAATTCTAGAAGTATCTTCCAAACTGGGTCAGTATTTCATGTCTCCTTTGCCTACGCATTTTTGTACGTTGATTGTAGTGAACGAGAGACGGTTCTTGGATAGAGTAATAGGTTTCTCTTGAATTCCATCAAGAATGTAATTATTTATTTGAAAGAGAAAGGGGCGAGCTATGTATTGTGATACTTCATATTCTACAGGATCTGGAATTGGTGTGTGAACTCGGTATATTAGTCTATTATTTATCAATGTTATGTCAATGCTACTTATTCGCATATAAAAGAAATAATTATTTTCTGTCAGTGGGTACGGAATTTCTTGTTGTATATTTTCCTTTATTTACCCAAAAAACTTCATGAAATCTGAAGGAGAGACTAAATATGGCGAGAGAATCCCATTACTTGCTTCGGCTATTGCTGTTTCAACGTTTCCTATTATCGTTAAGTTCCTTCTAAATGAATTTCCATAGTAAATAAGGAGTTTAGGATCTTATTGTTAAAGATTAGTGCATTTAACAGCATCAGTGAGTCGGCTCGTTGAATTCTCTAATTGTGAGAGATCTGCCTGTTGCTGGTATTTTATTTTGTCTAATTTTGAAATAGTAATTTGAAGAAGGCTAGTCTGATTTTTTATCAGAACGACGATTCATTCGTCTATGTCTCTGTTAATATTTTCTGCGTCATCCGCACTCATCGTCTCAAACACATACTTAGTGGCGCTGACTCTGAAATTGAACAAACCGCGTTTGGAGCGATTGCTTGAAATGCGTTTAATGTTTTGGTATCGCCTAGCTAGATGTCCAGTTCTTGTCTTCATTGCTTCGATGCTTTTACGCATGTTGCATCCCATGTGCGTTTCACATAACCTCTTTATTTCTATTATGTAGTCGAATAATTGAAGGATGTCTTGTCCTATTTCCGTTAGGTTTATGAAATATACGGTGTTCCAGGTCTCGTGGTATAGCTGTACCTTGAACAGCTCCTCTTTAATGATTGGGCACTCCAGAGGTTGTATTTCGTAAACTCCTTTGGCCACCCCAAACTGGAATGAAAATAAATTTTCATTCTGAGACCTTATATCTCATAACTTGGTTGTAGTGTCTTAGATGCTTTTGTCCTCGCCTGAACACTGTAATAGTTTTTGTATCTTTGTTAATATGCCTTATCGCCGAAGGTTCCGACCAAGAATTGTTGTGTTTTATGCTTGTTTGAATTAAGACCAAATCTTCTATTTTATAATCTTCTTTTCCTATTCTCTGCACTTTCTTTTGATTAATTTCTTTAGCCCGGGTGGCCGCTAGTTCTTTACTGGTTCGTGTGACCCTTTCCACCATTCCGCTCCTTTCAGGATGGTATGCTGAAATTTTTATTTGCTGTATTCCTAGCTTATCGAAGAGTTCAGTTATTCTTTTGCTCTGGAATACTGGTTCGCTGTCCGTGATGAACTTCTGCGGAGTTGAATACAAGTGTAGGAAGTGGTACAATGCGTTGAATACCTCGTCTTATTTCAAAGGCATGATCCAGATGTATCGGGTTAAACTATCTTCTATTATCAAATAGTTTCTGCTTTCGTACGTTAGTTTCTCCGCATTCAGTATTTCAAAAGGGAATCTTGCAGCTCCAATTATTAACGCGTCTGCTCGGACTCTCCTTTCATTGTGCTTGTTTGCACAGGCAGGGCAGTTATCTATATAATGTTTAATTTGTCTTTGCATTTCCGGCAAATAATGATGTTCTTGGATTTAAGGTAGCGTTTTGTCGAAGGCCCAATGCCCGTTCTCATGTGCCCTAGCAATGACATTTTGTTACATTTGTATTTTCCTTATAATTTTTGCATTAGTTTCTTTTATTCGGTAATGTTGCTCAAGTTCCATAAATCTTAAAGTTCGGTAGATGTATATGGCTGCTCGGATGAAATCTTCTTCTGTGGTCCCATGTGTGATTTTGGAATGTCTCATCGCTTACTTGCTTCAGTCTTTCCAAGTTTTCGATGATATATCTGTGAGTATTCTTGACCCTCTTTTTTATTTAAATATCCGGCATTACTGATAGAATGATTGTGGAATTTTTCAGGGACAACGATGTATTATCTGATAAGGGTTCATTTTCTGTTGTTTCTAAAGATTTCAGATCTTTAAGGACTTCTTCTAAGCTCTCTGATGACACTTTTTCATTATGGATTACTTCTTCGAGGTCTATTTCTGCTGGGTATTTGTCCTCATCTTTCGTCGCCCTTTCGAATAGTTCTTTGATTCTTTTCTATTTTTCTGGAGTGTTTGGTAGTTTTAGAAGTTCCTGTAATTTTTCCTGTTTTGGGCTGTTTATTTAAATGCGAAGTTCTTTGATTTTATTACGGGAAAGACTCGACTGACTACGTCGGCATTCGTGTTTTTCTTTCCAGGGTTGTGAATAACTTCAGGGTGGTAGTCGGTAAGTTTTTGTGTAAGCTTGAAAAGTCGGAAGACATATTGTCGTGCCTGGCGGTCAACAGTCCTTTTATAGGTTGGTGATCTATATTCAATTTGTCTATATAAAAAATGACGATATTATTTGTTACCTCAGGTGATGGCTTGGAGCTCTTTTTCAGTTATCGAGTAGTTCCTTTCAGGAAAGTTCAAGCTGCGGCTGGCAGGGCTAACGGGGTGCTCCTTTCCATGTTCGTAGAGTTGGCTCAATACCACTTCTACTCCTTCGCTGGAAGCGTACATACATAGGATGAAAGGTTTTGTCAGGTTCAGGTGTCTTAACAATGGGTAAGAGGTTTTGCAAACTTCTTTATAAATTTGCGGTAGTAAGAGGCTAGTCCCATGAATCTTTCTATTTCTTTCGCGTTTTTTGGCTGTTGAAATTCTAATACCTTGTCTACGTTCTTCTTCAGAGGTTTAATTCCCTCTGTCCCTACAAAATGTCCGAGATATTCTAATTCTCGATCTATGTATTTACATTTATCAGATTGTAGAATAAGTTTTGTCTCCTTTAGACGTTCAAAAACTTTTCTAAGGTTCCTCAGGTGTTATTCCTCTGATTTTCCTATGACAATCAAATCGGCCAGATAGATGAAACATATTCCGCCTATTAGCCCTTGCAGCTTAAAGTTCACCATTCGCTAGTAAGTGACAGGTGCATTAATGGGTCCCATGGGCATTCGAACCCATTCCCAATGTCCCTTATGTGTAGAGCGAGCAGTTTTTTCGATGTCCTCCTTGGCCACAGCCATTTGGTAAAAGCCATTAGTCATGTCGAAGCAAGATATATATTTCGCTGAACCAAGCATACATAGGATTTCGTTAACCGATGGTAAAGGATAGCTATCCCGCTCTGTAAATTCATTAAGTTTCCTGAAATCCTTCACAAGTCTTCATTTTTATTTTCTGCTGTTATCCATTTTCTTTTTTACCAACCACACGTTGGCTTAGTAGGGCGAAAAGTATGGCCTAATTAATCCTTTCGCGAGATATTATGAAATTTGGCTTTCAATTTCGGGTTGGAAGAGAATTGGATGTTTATATATTAGTACACTTATGGGTTTATTAGTTGTTAGTTTTATGTGATGCTCTGCATCAGAGACAAGTGGCATTGAATGTTGAGGTAAATAAAAAATGTCGTTGAACTCTATAAGAAGATTTTGCATTCTGTTTCGTAGTAGTTCTTCAAGATGGGTTAAAGAGCTTTTGACGAAAAGCTCTTTAATTTTTTCTTCTTGCTGTTGATTGCGTTGCACGGAAAATATAGGACTCGTGTTTCCCTTTCTGTATCATTCCTCGAGTAGCGTTTTTCTTTCATTCCGATCTTCATTGTTATTTAAAATGCGAGAAATAAAACTTTGTTTTCTCTTTGGGATTGCTAATTTTTCTTTATAATCGTATTGGTTTGTTTTAGAATTCACGAGAGGTTCGATTTTTATTTATATATTTTGATTCTATCAGTTTGCATTGACTGTTAGTATTTTTGTCTTATCAGTGCCATTGATTCCATAATTCCCTGGTAATATTCCTTTTCCGCTTATGATGAAATCACCGACATGGAGTTCTAGGTCCAAATGTTTGTCGGTTTGACGTGGTAAATTACTGAGTTATATTTTCTTTGAAGTGGAATTGAGGCACACGGAAGATCTAATGTGTTGTTGACAAAATTGATCTTTGCGTGGTTGGCCGTCAGCCAATCTGTACCTAAGATACCGTCGAAATCAGTGGGACAGTTATTTTTAACCACGTGGAATTAGTGTGAATTATTTTTTGTGGACAGCGTGCACATTTCCAACATTTAATGCACAACGTTCACAATTTCAAAATTTTTCTTTTAAATTCCGGGATTCCCTCTGATTCGCACGTTTGTTTGTTTAAGCATTCGGTTTTTATAAAAGATTCTGGGCCACCAGAGTCTACCAATAATTCTCGTCTGCATTGGTATCCTCTAAGTTGCAATTTGACGAAGGGATGTCCTGTTGTTCTTCCTCGTAGGAATATTTTCTGTGGTATATGTCCTCTTGATTCTCCTCTTCCCACTCCTGCTCTATTTCCTCCGTTTGGTAGGCTTTCCGTGTCGGATCCTTGCTAATTGAGTTGCAGGGCTGAAAATTTTGTCTTTTCAGCTTTGTTTGGCAAGCTTTGGAGTCGTGGGTTCCCAGCTGCGCTCCCCTCACGGAGAAAAATAGATGGTCGAAATTTGAAAAGCCAGTTGTTCCTTTTACATTGTAGAACGGTCCTTCCAAAATTCTTTCTTTGTTCTTGTTCCTCCTTTCTACGAAGGAACTCCGTAAGAACTCTTATAAGTTGTGGCAGCGATTTCCCTCGGGCTCTTAACTTCATGGTGAAGTATTTTTTCAATTTTTGCGGTGTCATGGGTGGCGTGATCCTCATCGCGACTTTTTGGGCTTCTCCTTTTAGGTTCCTCGAGCGAATTCCTCACAGAGCTTCAGGGACCAAAACATCTTTCACTGCCTGAAGTCCACCAGTCATGGCGTAGACATCGTTTACTAGCTTACTGACGTCGTCTTTGAAGGCTTGGATATCTTGGGTACCATCGAATTCAACAAGGTTCCTTAGCAATTCGTTTAAAGTTTTTCTGTCGTCCAATATTAGGCGGAATGGAGTTGGAGGCGGGCTTGTTAAAGGGGTATCGGGTTTTTTGTGAGGTTCCAAACTGATTTTGGATCAACGATCCTGTTCTTCTTTGAGGGCTGTCTACAGCTCAAAGAACTGTCGTTCTAGTTCTTCTTTTTGGCTTTGTTGACGTCCTCCCTGCTCAGGAATTTCTTAATATTTCCAAACATTTTTGTCTGGATGATTTTCACATTGTGTGTGTAAGGGAAGTAGCTATTGGTTTCCACAGTCTTGTAAAAGTTGATACTAAATTCCGAACTACCGTGAGATGATCCTGTGCACTATTACTTGATTAGCATTCAATACTCGCATTTTCCCTATATTTTTGCATTTATAAATTCACTTTTGTTTTTAAATTTCTTATGTGAGTCACTTTGCGAAATGTGGGATCGACCGAACATTTCTTTATCAAGGTTTTATTCTTTTGTGTACACTTGTTTACTGGGTGTCTTTTTATTTACTTGTATTTCTTCTCTTGCGTATTTTCAAAAAAAGTGTAACAATAAAATGTATGCACTCACCCAGATTAACAATAGTGTCACAATTTTCATTCGGGTCCTTGCTCCAACGTAGTCTCCTAGCAGGATTGTAATAGTCCAATTCCTGCTATCTGCGGGTTTTGCAGAAGAAACTTTTTTTTCCTGAGTCTTGAAGGTGTCGTTCTCAAGCTGTTTTTAGAATTTGTGTTGCAGTTCCTTGTCTAATGGTTATTGCTTGGTGTCATTTAGACTTACCAGTTTTCCCAACGATGAGGGTCTTATAACTTTGACGAATGTGGAAGTCCTGTCACGGTCGCCAATTTGTGATCTAAAAATTTAATTGATTAGTTTTCTAAAAAGGACTAGAAGTATTCCAGGAAAGGATTTGGGTAATGGAGACTATAATTGGAAAATGTGTCCGCTACTAAGTACAGGCGAGAAGTGCTCCTGAGCCAGGAGGCCAGTCGGGTTTTATAGTAGAGAAATGTTAACAGTAGTTAGTCATTCTTAGATACCTTCACAAAAGAAACTATTATATATTTCGTGAATATGTTCTTTTATGACATTCTCTATTAACGGCAAAGGACACTTGTTTAATATTAAGGTGGATTTTATTTAGTTTAAATTTTCTTTTCTTTATTTCATATCAATTAATTTGATGCATCTATCGACTAAAACTTTTATTAAACTGATATTTTGTTTAAAAATATGATTGGATTCAACATGCAAGTGACTACTAGACCAAGATGGTTTCTTATAGAAATTTTGTATTAGGTTTCAATTATTTATTTTTTCTATCTCTAAATTTAGAAAATGTATTTTTTCTATATCGAGTGTCAACTGAATGGAATCATCGATACTGTTAAAGACGTTGAAAAGTTCGGTAATCTTATTAGTGGGTACAATTGTAAATACGTCATCAATGTAACGTTTATAAAGAATCGGGTGGAAAGATAATTTTGATGTTCTTTTTTACACATCTTCTATAACCAAGTTTGATACTATGGAAGATGAATGAGATTGCATTGGACAATCTGATAACTGTTTATAAAATCTGTTGTTGAAAGAATAAACTGTGTCATTAAAAACGGTTCTTACAGCAATTGATATTTCATTTGTTGATATTTTTGTAAGAGTTCTATTTAAATTCAATTCCTTTTCAATACAATCTATAGGAATATGATCAAAAAATCAGACCACATCTAAAAATACTAATGAATGAGTAGAAGGTACTATAATGTTATTAATGTTATTCTTTAGATCAAAACACTATTTTTAACGAACGACTCAGTTTTTTCTGAAATTGGTTTAAGAGAATTTGATAACTATTTGGCTACATTGGAAGTTGGCGATCAAATTGTAGAAAAAATGAATAGCCACTTCATATCTGGTTTATGTACATTAAGAGGTGCATAAGCTTTTACCACAACATTACTATGAGTTTTTTAAATCAAACAGGAAATGAATGATTAATGTGTCTATTATTTTTCCATCTTCAAACAATATAATTGTATTTTTTTCGACTGTAGGAACTAAATTAGTTTTTAAATTTTTATATAAGTTGTTACGAGGGTAGTTCAATAAGTCCTTAGAATGACCAACATATGGCGCGCGAATCGCTCCAAATCATCTGTTTTCAGTCAGCACCACTCCCGACTAGAT
>NC_046657.1:175312283-175323657 GCF_010883055.1 Belonocnema kinseyi | reverse complement strand
GAAGGATTAAAAAAACTTGAAAAGCGATTGACCAAGTGTATAGAGCTCCAAGGAGATTATGTTGAAAAATTAAAAAAAATTTACCCAAAAAAAAATTGTTTTATACTTCATTCTAGGGACTTATTGAACTACCCTCGTATTTTTTACATGTTCTCTAAAGTATAATTATAATCATTCCTATTCGCTTCCACCATAATATTGCCTTTATCAACATTAACAAATAACACCAAATTTTTTCCCCAAGACTAAAGATTCAGCTATTTCATCAGGGATTTGTAGATTAGAATCATTTTAAAAACATTTTTAACTCTAAATTCTCGATGTTTAGCATTAATTTCAAAGTTTTTATCTTTTAACCATTGAAATTTTCTAATATTATCATCTCTAACTTTAAATTTAAGCTATTCAAATGTTTTAGATTGTAAATCAAAGAAAAAAATGTAAGGAGTCTTCGCTAATATTTCTAAGTAAACGATACTTTAAATAATTAGTAAGATGACCTAATTCGTGAATATTGCCAAGTACGTTATTAATTTCGCAATTTAACAATTTTTTTTAGCATTTAGTTTTGTGTTTTGTGAATTACATGGGACTTTATAGTGCAAATTGTTAACTTTAAATTTATTCGTTTGATTTAGAATATGAGTTGGAATTAAGGATTCCTTTCGACATGTTATTAAAAACGTACGTTGTTCTTTCAACAGGACGAGTCGACGTTGAAACTTAATTCATCTGTTCCTGTCACTTCTCACTTTTTTACCATATTTTGTCAAAATATAAGATAGCTATCCCATTATTACCAGTACATTACTGACCTTTGAATTATAAAATGCAAACAATATCAGATACAACAGATCCAAAACAGTTTTCTCTTTTTTCAAAAGTTATAAATTTACATTAAATATTTCAGAAAATTATCACTAATATCGCAGGTCTTACGGTCAATATGAAGTGAAATAAAGTAAAATAGATATCGTCATACCTTAATCAAAAACATTGAAGCGTTCATAGAAAGTAGTAAAAATAATTATTTTTTTCTAATTGAAACCTTAAAGATTTTGTAGAGGCTCAAATAATTTATTAAAGATTAAAGATATTAAAGATTATAAAGATATTAAAAAAATGATAACTGATGTGATGTTCGCAAAAGGACGATACAAGGCAAACTGATATGAAAGACAATAATTCTAGAGGTGACAAGGAGAAATTTTAATAAACCTTTGATGAAAAGGCGCGCCAAAGCTTGAGAGTAAAATATGATTAACCCTCCGTTTACAGACTTCTTTTTGCCACCTTCCGTTTACAGGCAGCGCAGTGGGCAAAAAATTTGGCGACGTCTTTACGACAACGTTGATACATCTTTACGACATCCTATGTCCATGTCGTTTCGGTGTCTTTGCGATATCGTAAAGACATCGTCAGATCATACGACTCACTTACGATATCGTAAAGACACCTTAACGACATGGACATGGGATGTCGTAACGTCGTAAAGACGTCGCAAAATGCTGTGCCCAATGGGAGGGTATTTTAAGTCCTATTCAGTTTTTGAACTGTTTCTGGCTTTCAAAAAATTTGATAAAATTCAGGGTTATTTTTTTAAACATCTACTATACGCTCCAATGTTGTTGGTGTTCAAGGTAAAAACTGTTTAAAATAAAAATTGAAATTTGGGAAAAAATAGCAAAAATCGATGCTTGTTAAAAAATGCATAATTTTGCAACAAATAAATTTTTTTTAAAATCGTTGTAGGTTTTGAAAAATATATTTCAAAAATAGCAGCCCATTGGCGGCCGCTTCAAAAAGTTAAATTATTTGAAAACCTGCAAAATGAGAATATTTTACAGTGGTTCATGCAGGCAATTCCATAGAAAAAGTAGGATATTGAATGTTAATCCATATTTATTGTGCAAAAATAAACCAGAATTACATGGAACCCTTTATGTTGCTCATATAAATACCCAAAAGTTACAAATAACGCTAAACAATTAAAGTTCTTTAACTGGTGAAAACACTAACGCGATTGACAGAAAGGGTCTTTTATGTCTGTACTGAAGAACTGCAGTGCCACTCACAGGACATGTCCCTATTACTACCTACATTTTTAAGAGGGCGGAACCGAACCTTCATATTTTCCAAAAGGCGAGACATTCCAGTTTAAAAAAATCGTTTGTGCCTTAAAATCCCCTTTCTGTAAACGGATGGTTAAATTTACTAGTAAGACTTCAAATCAGAAGTTAATACATAATGCATTGGTTAATTTGATTTATATTCATTGATGTAGTTTTTAAATTTTCTGAATTTTTCACACACTTGCTGATATAAATTGATTCGACGATTTGTTTTTTTAAATTATTGCTTTCTCTATCAAAAATTTTTGTTTTACCAAAATCAAAACGGTTATCAGGATTCAGGTGTTTAGGTGGATTAAAAGTCAAGCTGTCATGGAAAGTGTTCGAATGTTCGTCCATGAACTGAGGATCTGCCATCACAACCCGAACAATTCAGAATTGACAATGAAGCAGCACATTGTTGACAAAATAGGTTGTTATCTCGCGCAAGGAGGAGAATACATGAGTCGGAGTTTAAAGAGAAGTAGACACGCTCCCGAAAGCACTAGAAAAGAAGAACTTTTCCGCTGCAGGACCAAATAGTATCAAGAACTACTAGTAGAAGAAGTTTACTTCTACAATCCAACATCTAGCCCGAGTCTTCAGCTTCCATATAAAGTCATAGATGCCAACTCTGTAGTGGCTGGTGTTAGGACGTACTATAGGCCTACCGAATAAAGGCGACTTGTCTAACCCAGAGAACTACAGGCCAATAAATTGTTTGAACAATTTGGGCTCTGTGAAAAGATATATGAACGTGGCCTGAAAAAAGTGTCTGCAAAGACGCAGCAGTTCAACAGCGCTGCCTGCCGATGGCCTAGATTGAATCCCGGAATGATTCTGATTCAATTTCTTATACAGTTATCATTTGTCTATTAGAAAGCTTAAAGGTTTATGCACACATAGTCAGGTGCATAGAGAAATGTATGCGCCTTTGGAAAACTAGATTTACTCTATCATCCGGAAATCATCGTGAAACATTGAACAGCGTCACATTCTAGAGAGGCGTCTTTCAGAGGTCTTTTGCATCCACTGTCATATAGTACTAGACCGCTTGCTACGGCCTGCAGAAGTGGAATAGGGAATTGAAAGTGAGGGAAAATCGATCAACCACTCACCAATCGTCATCCTTAGAAAAGGACAGGTCGATTTTTTCTATTTACCCTCTCTTTCTTTTCCTTATTCGACTTCTGACGGCCATAGCTAGCGGTCAAGTACTATATGTCGATGTTTGCATCACACTTTTGCCACTATATCTTGAACAGCGCAATTCTCCTGGTACCTCTGCGGTGTCTAAAATCATCGCAAGCATAAGGTCACTCATATAGTTTATATGGATGACCTGAAGATCTATGCTTCTAGTTCAAATCAACTTCAGAGTGATACAAATATTGTCGAGGGGTACATTCGTGATCGAATTTTTGGTTCTGGCCGACATCATGACTGGGAAGAAGGAAAAGAATGATCAAGATCTTAAAAGGGAAGAGCAGTTACTGTATCCAAAATATTTGGTTAAAGTAATTGTCTTTGTAATCGATGCACTCGGAGATGCAAGGCTAACAATGGTTCGTGACCTCAAAGCCATACCTGCGTGAAAAAAACATGCCAAGGCACTTACGCGATGGATGTAGAATCTGTCATCCATTGGTCGCTTTGTGTCCTTAAGAGACGAGGGGTTCACTGGTATTCCGTTGTGATTTCGTCGTTCTGCTAGAAGTCAGTGTTATTTTCATAGATCGCAGTTGTTCCCACTAGTAACCTGCACTGATTGTTACCTCCATTTTTTTAAAATTAGATATATTATATTTTTAGGACAGAGAGAGTTTTAAAAAATAGCAACATAAGATTACTATCAGTAAAAATCAAAATTTCGGCAGTTTCTTCAAAAGTTCAAATAAAAATGCTAAGAATATAAAGTCAGTAGAAAATTCAAAATGGAAAGATCTATGAGTTATTTTTTAGATTTATTTTATCCTTAAGTTACTAATACTGCAGTAAGTGTTTCATTTTCAGATGACTAAACCACGGTAAGTTTCTTATTTAAACGGCATTGAATCATCTGAAAACGATTAGCTAGCAATTAAAAATAGCTCGGCTACTTGATATCGAGTGGCTCATTCGGAATTTTTATCGAATCTTGAGAGTCGAAGTCGCGGCAGCCAACAAATGTTTGGTTTTACCAATCAAATACCGCTTCCGCAGGCTACTCCGGAAAATCGTCCATTCTTTCATAAAAAATAAGGTAAGGACTAGCGGAGAGTACGTCGGTTATAGTAACTTTTTCTACGATTGAATCTGAAGTGTATAACCATTGGCCTAGTCGATTTCCGCGTCTGTAGCAGACGAAATGACCGGCATCTACTTGACCACGATGTTCCACTACCGCTCGGAGTCGATATCGCAGCCTTCCATGACTCGGTGTATGACAGTTTAAATAAGCCATTGTCTGCAACTCTCCCTGAAAAAATAAATTATTTGTATCAATTTCAGTTCACCAAGTTTTAAGAAGACTAAGTAAGTTTTACAGTTTTTTTGCATTTAAGCACATTAAAGGTGAATGAGGAAAATAATGAGAAATAGTCAAGGATCATATAACTTTATCAATCGGTGTAAACTGATTTCTTTAATGCAAGTGGCTGCTACGTGAAAATGCACAAACAAATTATTTCTAAAATGGAATAGGTCTACCGGTAATAACTTATATACTTAAACTGGCGAAGTCCCTAAATCCCATGTTCTACAGCCGAATTTTTACTACAAGAGCTTGAATTTGCTTGTACTCTTGGCCAAGGAAGAGGAATACTGTAGAACCCCTTTCCCGAACGCAGGCGGTTACTGGCATTCGAATATGGATACAGAAATACGTGATCATGGAGTGTCTACACTCATCTTTGACGTCAAAGTTTCCGCTCGGCAGTAGTCAAATGCACATTTATCTTTAAAAAAATTTGAAATCTTTTCAGAAGTGTGGACTTCAAAAGCTATCTACAGTTATTCAAATTTCGTTTAAACGCAAACAGATAATACGAGTTGATTTATCGAACATGAACCAACTTATTTGTATCATTCTGTGAAGTTATTTTCATAATTTTTATTTATGAGGTAACTAATTTTCAGATATAACAGATCGTTCATATACAATGTGGAAATTTTTGAACCAATCCCCCCCCCCCCCAGCACTGTCACCTGTCTCAACGTGGACTTATATCTGCCTTCGATAATCTGTGGACCGATCAGTTTGTTGCCAATTATTCCACACCATACGTTGACAGTCCATGGACGCTGGTGTTCGACTTCACGAAGTCACTGCGGATTTTCAATACTCCAATAGTGCATGTTGTGTCGATTAACTATTCCATGGTTCATAAAAGACGACTCGTCAGGGAATAATACATAACGAAAAAAGTTGGGATTTTTTTATATTTGTTCACGTGCCCACTGACAACAAAATACCTGATTTTGTAAATCAACGCCATGAAGTTCTTGATGTAAAGAGACATGATATGGATTAAATTTATTACTTGTCAAAATGTTTCAAACACTGCTCTGAGACACTACGGAATCACGAGCAATTTCTCGTGTACTAACGTGATGTTTATTGGCCACTGCAGCTAATACAGCAATTTTATTATTTTCTCCACTGACTGTAGTTGTACAGTCTTTTTCTTAAGTTGAACACTTCCATCGGTAGTAAACTTTGTAATAGTACGATAAAATGAAGCACGTGACACAATTCTATTTGGAAAACGATAAGCGTAGAGATTGACAGCATTATCAAGATTTTTCCAGCTTCTTCATACACCAGAACCATTTCAATTTTTTCTCGTATGGTTAGATATTCCATTGCAAAGTAGTATTCGGAATAATCTGTGATCTAACTAAAATGAGTTTTGTCTAAAATGTATTTTATCTAATTTACTTTATTTAAGGAAAGAAAAAGCAACCACTTTCGTAAAGCTTCAATAGCTTCTGCTGACTTCAATCTACAGTAATGCCAGAGCACAAATTTAGAAATATTCAAGAAACAATTTTAATGTAAACGTATTACTTAATAATTACTTCTCAAGAAAGGACATACGTTTTGGCATGTTTTTCAAAAATAATAATTACCAAAGAGATCTGAAGCTCTACTGCCCTTATTTTTAACCAACTTCAAAAAGGAGATTCTACCTATGTTCGTCGCGATGTATTTTTTATGTACGAGTTTTTATTGCACTCGTTCAACGATTCTGTAGCGATTTGAAAAATTATTTTTTTCCGTGGTCAGACATGTCACAATGAAAATGGTGTATTTTTTATTGTTAATATATTGCAGAATAGAAAGCGTGTATTCTCGTGCATTCTTAGTCAGGGGCACTGTGGGGGAACCGATTTTAACATCAGTGTATGTAGTCCTTAGAGTAATTAAATTTTGATTCATAACATTTTTTCATAGAGTGCCTAATTTTCGAGATATTTGAAAGTTTCAAGTTAAAATAATCACCCTGTATGTATGTATATGTATATACTGTGAAATCGTTGCATGAAAAATCGTAATTTTTGGATTTTTCATTAGTTTGTATGCTGTTTAGGGCAGTAAATCAGTGTATTAGAGGCCAATCTAATAGAATAATTTTTTCAAAAGTGACCGCGCTCACAGGCAGACAGACAGGTATACATACATACATACAGACATACCAATAAACAGACATAATTCGTAAAAACCTATTTTTCGGATTCAGGGGGTCTAAAAACGTGAAAATTTGACCAATACTGGGGGGGGGGGGGGGGGGGGGGGGGTCGAATTTTACAAAAATCTAATATCTTCTCTGATGAGAATGTAAAGAACGAAAACAAATATCTTTTCCGTAATGATCACATTTTTTTTGAAGGTAAAAATGCAGCGTACATGCATAAACGATACGCAAACGAGGTAAGCAGTACAGTTAGCCTGAATATTACAAACTTTTAGCTAGATATCTCCTTTCGTGTGGAACTCGTATGATAAGAAAAAATGGCATCAAGACAGGAGTCGGACATTTGACACATGGCTTTCAAATAAATTAAATGTGCTTCGAATTAAACTTTGACTGAATTAGGCACAGTGGTATCAGAACGCGGATATCTCTGCCACGCGCAGTAGTTTTTCTTTTATATTTTTAGGTTATATAACGCCATGTGTCAATTTAAATATACACAGGAATCACTACTGCCTATGACAGAGATATCCGCGTTCTGACGCCACTGATTAGGCACCCTGACAAAAGTTTTGCATAGGAAGTCATTCAAAACAATCGGATGTATTTAAAATATACAAATCAAACCCTCTATTTTTAATTATTTTTCCAATCCAATCTAATCTAATCTATATGTTTGTAATTCTTGAAATTGAGACTCTTAGTAATATTTGGATTTAGTAACATTTTGTTGATTTTGTTCTGCTAAATGCTAAGAACTTCTGTAATACTTCTAACGTATGAATTTCCCTATGTTCAGTGCAGGTCCTTTCAAAAACAATTGCATATGTGGAACGGAACATTTCCCAACCAATTCATATGTGCACGGGTTCCTGCCACGGCCTTGTATTAAAAAATGTATCACTTCAAATGTCTTGCTAAATAACCATAATATTACATAAAGCTTTATATGCCCTTTTTATTAATATTTAATGTATGTAGATCTCTCAATTCCAATCAATGGGGTTTTTCTAATGAAATAATTCTCGTTGCCATTTCGGTGAAAGTCGAAAAGAGTAGCATAAAAATCAATTAATCTTTACTGCGATTATATAAAAGTGTCGAAGAACTTTCCCAGTGAAATAAGACTTACTATCCAAGTTTCTCTGATTAATGTAATGTATGTCCACGTACAATAATTCATTTTCTATGTCTTTAGATTTATTTTAGAATTCTCTTCCTGAAAATACTCGTACTGCGGAGAATTTGAAGGCCATCTCAACGTTAAAAAAATTCATTTTTGTCGGAAATGAATTTCAGTTCATTACATCGTAATATTTATTTCAATAAAACATGAGTAGGCTACGAAATAATCATGGGTTATTACTTAAAATAATAAATACGTTAGGTTTAATTATCATTTACGGAAAAATATAATTAAAATAAATTAAATAAATCATTTATGTTCAAATATTATATTTATGGAATATTATAAAAATAATACATAGCATCATACATATTATGATCCTTATAAACTCAATATAAATTTATTAGAACTTTACTATATAATACAATTGAAATATAATGTTTTTAAGCATTCTTTTTAAACAAAGTTGTTAAGAACACAGTTCGTATATTAAGATTTCAATTACCTTTAATAATTATTGTTTATTATCTTGAATATGCAGTTGTGTAAATTTAATTATTACTTGAGAATTTATGCAATTATAAACGTAAATTCCTAAATCTTACATTCTAAAATTATTATTTTCTAAATTCACTTCTGTAACTCTTGCTCAAGTTTAAATCGGGATTCTGTATGGAAATTAGGTAATATATGGACAATCTATATATATATTCAAATTCTCACCGAACTCCTAGATACCACAATGACTGGGACTAGACAGAAAAAAGATTTGAATTAAACACGTAGAAAAACTGGACAGCGCCAGTATAGAGCTAGGCCAGTATTGCGTGAATAGATGGGCATGAGGAAAACGGTACTGGTTTTAGCACGGTTCAAAACTGCCACGATATTTTTCCACTCGGGAAGATCAATGCGTTCCGAATGTTGTGACTATATTTACACTAAATAGATATTTAATCTCCCATTCCTTTAATAAATTTTCAACAAAAGTAAACAATTTTTTTAATCAGTGATATTTTACTAAGGATTGGTGAAATAAAGTGACTAATTCTATTTTTTAAAATGATTTTTCAAATACCTTTCTAATATAATTCAATCTAATCAAATTTCTATGTATCTTAATATTTAAATTGCCAGATTTAGAAGTTTTTGCCTTCAATAAAATTTTGTTCCTTTTTTCAGCAAAAATGTTCTAACATATTTAGGTCAAAATGTCTTTCTTCAGTGGAATAAGGCAGAACACGAGTAGCACAGTATGACAGACTTAATTTTCCACAACAATTAAGTATGTCAAGCGTGTCGTTCCCTGAACCATTCATATGACTCATTCCTACAATTATGTATTGTTTGATGTCACAATTTAACTACATAATCTAAATAGTGAAATACAACCCCTCAAAGAGGGTTTTTTCGAAAAATGGCCTGTGTGTTATTTTTTCTAATTAATTTAAAATATGATGGATTTTATACGCCTGGGAAAGAGCAAACCGTCACCGTCAGTGTACCCATGGTGAATGGAATAACGGCATGATACATTACTCAAAAAAACAGTGTTAGGTCCCAAAGTGTAATTTTTGCGACGATACTGTAAACAGCGTAAACCCAGGACCAAGCGCGGGATTTAGATTGAGTGTTCATTATATAACGGCAAAATGATTAAAAAAAGGAAAAAATCGGTTATTCCGTTCAATTTCTGTTGAAAGTATTCGTAATTTGGTACACAATTTAAGATTATCTTCATTCTTTACAATATTGGCCGACTTTCCTTTTTTTTTATTTTTTGTTGTAAATTATACCAGGTGATTAATGTTTGAACCATGTTTTGTGTAATTGTAGATATCCCTCTATTGAATGCCTTATAGAGACTTATAGAAATGAACAAAAGGATATATAGGGCCATATAGAGCCATCTAGAATTTATAAAATGTGTATACCCTACCGAAATAACTCTCTGAGTATATTCCATAGATTCTCTAGAGTCAGAGAAGCTCAGAGAAATTCTCCACAGGCACTCAGGTAGATATATTCAAAGGTTTAGGTAGTTCTTTTAAATGTTCTAAAGACTTTAAAATGTCCTTTCCGAAATTGAAATCGATTATCAATAACAAGCAGGGAGGCTATATCAATAGAGTAACCGACACTCAAGGGTTCTTTGTAAAGCTTTCAGATTAAAATTTAGAAGTAGATTTTTTAAATTTCATAGTTAACAGCCTAGAACATAATAATTCGGAATCTACGGGTTTCGATGATTTCAGATATCTAACTTTTTTTAAATGCTTGAAATTGGAATTAATACGACGTTTCTCGTAAATGGAATGATATACGCCAAAAAAGGCAACATTTTTGAATCCAGCTAGAAAATTGTATATTAGTATATAAGTTATAATTATAAAAAAGTATAATAAGAAAATTCAGTAATTAAAAAAAAAGTGTTAATAATTTGAAGAGAAATTTAAAAAGGGAGATTCGGGCTAGCGACGGCCAACAACTGTAAATAACTCCACCCGCCCGGTACGTGTTGAATACAAAAGGAACATTATATTATCGTCGCATCACTCTTAAAAGGACCACTAAAAGAACCTTGCAAAAGGGGATTTCTGTCGCTAGGGTAATATCTAATCTCCTAAGCTTTAGGGAATTTCCCCCAAGTTTTTAGTGAGTTATAAGAACTTTTAGGAGAATTTCCCCAAATCTCGGGGAAAATTTCCGAAAATTTGTACAGTGTATGTGGAACGAATCGTTTGGCGACCAATTCATTTGAAAGCTAGTTCTTTCTACGACGTTCAGCATCATCAGCTTCCTAGAGTTCAGTGAGCGAGAGTTTACTCATGAGATATTTCCTAAATTACCCTCCCGATAGAAAATCTCAAAATATTCTCAGGGGAAATAGCCTGGCCCGTTTCAGGCTATTTGTGATGCGACGGTCATATAATGTTCCTATTATATTCGTCACGTACCGGGCGGGCAGAGTTATTTACAGTAGTTGGCCGTTACCAACACGACTCCCTTTTTTATTTTTTCTTCAAATTATTAACAATTTTCTTAATTGATGAATGTTCTCATTATAAATATTTTATAATTATAACTTTTATATTTATATACTATTATGAAGTTAAATTAAGAAATGTTTTCTGTTATGTCGTATCTCATTCCATTTACGAGATACGTTAAAATCATTCCAATTTTAAACATTAAAAAAAAAAGTTAGATATCTGAAATAATCGAAACCCGTAGATTCCGAATTATTATATTTTAGGCTGTTAACTTTGAAATTAAAAAAATGTATTTTTAAGTTTTAATCCGAAAACTTAAGTCCATGTGACGAGTGGGTCACGTGACCATATTCCTACCTTACCGCAGCTGGGGGCCAGGTCTGGTGAATACGGTGGCTGAGGAACCAATTCGAAGCCAATTTCATGCAATTTTGCTTGTGCAACTAAGCATGAATGAACAGGCGCATT
>NC_046657.1:175304370-175312183 GCF_010883055.1 Belonocnema kinseyi | reverse complement strand
CAGGCGTCATTTGAAGGATCAAGCTCGACGAAAATGGTTCACATTAGTAAATACTAATGCCATCTCTTAGAATTTTCAGGTACTTATCAGACTGCCTAGTACGTTATTCCGTACTGGTACCACTTGAGAGGACTTGGACAGTGATAAGTTTAGCATATGATTCTTACAAGAACATTTCAGTGCATTGACGCATTCTCTTTGTACCTTAGTCATAGCACCCTTTCGTTCAGACAGCATCACTGAGCAACCATCTGTTCCAATTCCAACGCAGCGGTCCAAAGGCAGAGTTACAGTTTTTTTAATTTCTGTAGAACTATTTGCCTAAGGGCCTTTCCTGTTAACGAATATTCTTTCCCATCGTCAGCTAATGACGCTCTGGTTAACTGAACATCTTCTTTGTCAGAGATGATCTCTTCGATCTCATCAGCAGCAGCACTCACAACGTCTTGGAATGCATCGATGAAGCCCACGAAATCTTCTCTTATTTCCTTCGAGTTATGAGTATATCTCAGAATAAGGCTTATTTGAGACTTGTGACTCAAGCCAGTGGTCTCGTAAAATAAAATGGTGTAAAGATTAGATGATTTTACTCTATTCACGATCAATTCTGTAATTCCTTGACCACAGCAACAAATAAGATTATTCTGAACGGTCTTACTAATATACTATATGTAGTCCGAGAAGAAGTATTCTTTAAGTGATTCTCAAGGGTCTTATCTCCAGAGGCTATGCGGAATGAGAGCAGTTCCTTAAAATTACCTTGATTGACCGTACTATCCGACTTATTTCCTTTTTCGATTAAATTGAGATTGACGTCGTTCCTATGTCTTCTTAGCGGAATATTTTGCCGACCAATAAATATGATACTTTCCAAGATTGGCTTTAATCTGTCTCTGTTTTTTAAGATTTTAGATAAATTCTTTTGATTGACTTGACTCATCACGCCGCGTGCAGGATTATGATAAGATGCAAGAAATTCTTTTCCGGCTTCTAAGGCACTTTTATGGTATACACGTTTACTGGGAGTCTCCAGATCACCGTCCTTCCCAGTAAGTTTTGCAAAATGAGTGAGACGCAAAGTGACCAATTTCATTCAAGGAGTTGCATTGTGCCTACCTTCGCCAAATGGATTTGTGAACCAGGGGCAATACTTACAAAAAAATCCCTGCTTTTTACCGAAAACACAAGCCACTTGTATTTCTCAAAATGTTGGAGATTCACAGTACGTTTTACTGTTTTTCCACATTTGTTATGTTCGAAAAATGGAAATTGAAAATCAGCGGGTGCTTTCCAAGGTCTCCGAGCTTCTGGAAATACCACATCAGACGAACCCAGCACTAAAGCATGCGTTTCTTCAACGAGAGAATTAGGAAATTCAGATGATCCCACATCTGCATTCCCTGAATTATGTAAAGACACCACTACCATATTTTTTTAACGGTCTGCTTGAGAAGCTTCCTCCACCAAATCAGAATGAACAATTGCAGATGATTCTAAACCAATATTATCTCAATTTACGAAAGATACCACCACCATATTTACCGAATTATTATCTTCAGAATCTTTCTCCACCATATCATGCTTTCTTTTTCGAAAGAATTCTTCAAGGGTTTGGTTTCTTAAACGCTTCTTACTACCAGAACTTATCTAAAAATATAGAAAAAAAGGTATATACAGTAGAATTCTACCATGATTTTAGACAAAAAAATTTTAATATTTTGCAGGGCGAAAAAAATGACCGATTATGCAAAAAGAGGAAAAAATATCGAGTTTGATGGTTTCATTTTTTATCTTCTTGTCAACAATTTTATTTCCGCTCAATATCGCTTGTATTTGATGCACAGGGGTGCATAAATGGGAAAAAATTGTTGACTTGGTAAGTTAATAGTCATAAACAAATTATATCAACAACTAGCCAAAATCATGGATTGTTCGCAAGCAAAGTGTAATTGTGCGTTAAAATTGCTTGGCTTAACCGTAAAAATGATACTTGATATTTGTTCATGTTTTTGTTTTCAACAAATTATATAAATAAATTATAAATTATAAATGCCTATTGTCGGCATTTATGGGCGAAAAAGATTGTTTTTTCTTCTTATTCTGTACAAAGTATCTTGTCAGTGATTTCAAGTGAAGAATATTTTTTGACCGATATTTGTTTAAAATTTTTTGCAACATATGATATAAACAATTGCCTATTGTCGGCATTTATAAGCATGAGAGGATTTTTTTCTTCTTAATCTGTACAAACTATCTTTTTAATGATTTCGATCAAAGAAAATTTGTGAACCGATATTAGTTTATCATTTTTTCAAATAAATTATGCAAACAAATGTTTAATATCGGAATATTCTGGCAAAAGATTTCCTTCTTTTTGCTAATTGTCTTCAAATATATACCTGTTCATGTTGTTTAGTGATGCAAATTTATCAATCAATATTCTTTATATACCCTTTTTTGCCCACAAATGCCGAAAACAAACTTTTACTCATATAAATTGCCTCAAAAATATGTAAAAAATATTACATGATAAATTTGCATTACTAAATAACATAGCGGACCATATTTAAAGACAATAAACAAAGGAACGACATTTTCTGCCAGTATATGCCAAAAATAAGCATTTGCTCTGTATAATTTATTTTAAAAATTTATAAACAAAAAACAGTTGACAAGTTTTCCCCAATTAAAATCACTGACAAGATAGTTTGTAGAAAATAAGACGAAACAATCCTCTTTTGCCCATAAATCCCGATAAAAGGCATTCGTTTGTATAATTTGTTAATAAAATATAAACAAATATCATGTGACAAAATTTTCATGCTCAAGTGCCATTTTTACGGTAAATGTAAGCAATTTTCACGCGAAATTATAATTTGCAAGCGAACAATCCATTATTTCGCTATTTGTTAATATAATTTGTTTGTGACAATTAACTTTACGAGTCAAAAAATGTTGTTAATTGATGCAACCTTGTGCATCAAATTCAAGCGATATTGAGCTGGGGAAAAATTTTTTCAAGGATATAAAGAATAAAATCGCGATAGCTTGACAATTGCCGACACCCTTCTAGTAAACGACACTGTGCAATAAAAATCCTTTTATCAAGAATACGGGGATATAAAATAGATACTTGTACATGCATGAATATTCTAGTATCCATCTAATTTGTATTTCAATATTTATTTAGTGTAAATTACTGAACTTCCATCCATTATATAATATCTTTGTGGCCACCTACAAAATGACATGTTGACACTATTGTAAAAGTCGCAAAAACTTCGTCTTTCCTGTTAAAAACGTCCATGATAATCATATGAAATAATGCTTTTTATTGTCTAGAGCAACTAGATTACATAATATTTCTTACAAATAAAGTTCTAAATTCTTTTAAACTTTCACTTAAAATATGATGTCGTTCACTAAATTAAAATAAATTATTTTTAAATAAATATAACGATAGTTTCGAAAAGAATACTTCTATTCGTGCCTACTTCCTAGAAATGAAAAAAATCTTTCCTTCCAGATGGATTCATCTATGTTATCAAGCAATAAACAAGTGAATTAATATTCTTTCTTTTCTACAAACTTTTTCTCCAGGTGTCGGTAATAACCCTGATTATCCTAGTTCAATAATTCTGACATTTTTACATTTTTAAAACGCAAAATTTCCAAATTGTAAGTGAAAAAAAATCATCTTCAAAAAACTAAAGTCGCCTTACAATAACCAAAATGCAAAAATAGAATATTTACCATCATCGATGCTGTATGTCATTCTCAAATTTCATTACGAGTATTTCAAGTTTTAAGAACTTCGTTATTTTAACCGATACAATCGTAGAACGTAACCTCGCAAATCTTGCAATCAGCTGAGTTCGCTCGCTGTTCAACTTAAATGGTTATTCACAATAAAATGATGTCTCATACATCCATGAGAGAATTCAAGTCCCTGATTGGCTGCGAGAATTACATGGTTGGGAATCTACATCGGCAATCGGGCTCCTGCCGCATGTCAATGCGACGCAAGAGGGACAGCGCCAGTGTTTGGGAATACTTGTAACATTGATATGCGTGATCAAAGCATCTGTACGTAACTACATGATATAAAATGGGCGCTACATTTAACTTATAGACGCTGAGAATTGATGCCTTCTCTATAACCGTATTTTTATTAAGGAAATTCGCTCTCCAGTATTATACATAATAAACTTTAATTTTTTTTAATTCGAGCCTGGGATTGGGGGGGGGTAAGCCGCCGTGTCCCCCCTCCCCCTCTGGATTCGCGCCAGCACACGAAGCGCCACATCCAATTGAAAATTTGGGATAATAAATCGGAAGCACTAAGAAAGGTGGGACTGGGCATGAATCTTAACAATTATGAAAAAAGAAACTTATTACAAAAAATAGCATATTATGCACCTAGGGGGAGAAGAGGGACTTTTTCAACGAGTGTATGTTTTCAATACGAGTCGCAGGCGAGCGCGTAGCGCGAGTCAGATACGAGTATTGAAAACGTACACAAGTCAAAAAAATACCTCTCCCCCTTGGCGTATACGATATTTTTTTATAACAAATGGATGATTTCAGACATTTCTCGAATTAAAGCCATGATCTCAGCCCATATTAGAGATTTCAAATAAAGGAAGCATGATTTACAGTAATTTTAAAGATAACTTATGGTAACTTACCATATATTGTCCAAAATTCAATTTTTAACATTTTTATAAATTTCCGTAAATTTAAGAATTTTCGGTAATTTATGGTAATATTACCGAAAATTTATGGTAACTTAAGATAAAACACCTAAAATTTTTTCTCGAAGTGTTTATAAATTTTCGGAAATTTATGATAATTTTACAGGTATATATGGTAACTTACCATAAATTGCCCAAAATTCAATTTTAAATATTTTTATAAATTTTCGGAAATTTATAAAATTATTGGTAATTTATAGCAATATTACTGGAAATTTATGATAACTTAAGATAAAATGCTTTAAATCATATCTAGAAGTGTTTATAAATTTGCGGAAATTTATGGAAATTTTCGGTAATTTATGGCAATTTTACAGGTAAATATGGTAACTTATCATAAATAATCCAAAATTCAATTTTAATTATTTTTAGTAATTTCCAGAAATTTTTGACATTTTTGGAAAAATATTACATTTTTGTAACTTATGGTAATATTATAGGTAATTTATGTTAAATTGAGATAAATTACCGAACATTCCATTTTAAAACTTTTTTTAATTTCCGGAAATTTATGAAATTTTTGGTAACATTATAGGTAATTTATGGGTAAATTGTCCAAAATTAAATTTGGAAATGTTTATAAATTTTCAGAAATTTTCGGTCTTTTATGGTAATGTGACCCGTTATATATGGTAACTTTTCATGAATTACCGCAACATTCTATTATCTGCAACCAAAATTTCCTTGGAGTTTTTACGGTGAGTGGGCTGAGTATCGTAAACTGCAAGCTCATAGATGTATAACTTTCGTTAATCACCTCTGACATCACCTTTCACTCACTAGGGAGTAAAAAGTAGAACTTTAGCCCCGCTTCATAGGCTTTGAAAAGAACTGAGAACAGGCATGCGTCATAAAAAAATATTTTTTATCATTATAAAAGTTTAGGACCAGGCCCACCATTCTTAGTGCTTCTTACTTAGTATCCCAATTTTTCAACTCGAGGTGACGCTTCGTGTAAAAATAAGTTGGGAAATAAAAAAAGTGGCGGTAAGGTAGGAATCTGGTCACTTGACCCACTCATTACATGACCTTAAAAAAGGACCCTTGCGTGTCGGCTACTCTATTGAGATAGCCTCTCTGCTTTTGTCATTTATGAATGAATTCTTATTTCAATATCAGCCTCTCTGCTTGTTATTTATGATCGTTTTCTTATTTCAATGTCGGAAAGGACATATTAAAGCCTTCAGAACATTTAAACGAGCTACCTGGACATTTAAAAATATCTGAGTGCCTGCGAAGAATTTCTCAGAGCTTCTCAGAGCCTGAGAATCTCCGATATAGATTCTGAGATTTCTATCGGGAGGGTTGAAATAAAAGTCCGTGTACATATTTGACTTCTAGCAGTGGCCAATATTCCAATAGTTTGAAATATTTTTTTCGTAAACCTTACAGTTTCGGCTATATAATATACACAAATGCGTCGAGATACAAAAAACTGTACATTGATTTTTCTCTTTTCTTGAAGAGGAACAAGACAGAACGAGTCTGCCATAATGTGGAATACCTAATTATTATTACTTTCGATAGTTATGCCTGAAGATGTTATGTGATGTTTATTAAATATGTATTTCCCTTGGTACATTGTTTGGGGCTACATTAATTGAACATATCCAAGGTGGAAAATTCAGTAGTTCGCTGGAGTTCACCGCCGGCGAAGTACCGCTCCAGTACTGGTTACGCGGATAATCGACAATGCTCTCAGTACTGACGGAAGGTTGGCAGTAGAAATATTAAAAGAATACGTTTAAAAATATGGTTTATATGCACTAAAAAATTAAGAAAAACTATAAATATAACTCGCAAAAAAAACTTCTCTTTTTTTTAAGAAAACAATTTAAGTCCCATCTTTATAATAATTTGTAAATTTTTAGAAAAAAATTACATTTTATGTCATTCTTAATCACTGTAAAACAGTTTAAAACAACTAAAAAGCAAAATGTTACACATAAGTTTAAAAAAATTTTGTTATTCCAAAGATTTTCGCAGTGCGCGATTGAATTTCTGAGTTCCGTCGATACAAATTTTAAATGCCCATTAAAAATGATATCTTATGTTATTATCAAAATTGCTAAAATGGTCTAAAACGCGAAAAAAAATGACGTAAAGAATAATTAGTCAACATAGGCGCCAACAAATTTTGTTTTGTTGAAAAAAAATGAAAATAAAAATAAAAACAAATGTTAAGAATGTTGAGACTGACTCTATGAGTCAGTGCACGATATTACGATTATAGTGTAAAGAATTAAATCGGCTGAAATTAATATGAGCTTCCATTTCCGCTGCGATATATAAATAAAAATTTGAAAACTCTTTTTAACGTCTACTGGGTGCATATGCACTCAAGAAAAGCTTAGTCTACGCGTTACCAAGATCACGCCACCGTTCTCAGCATCGTCAGCGCGGGATCTCCGCCAGTTCCCCTTCGCGGTCGCGCTTCACGAGTCGTGGCTCTGAGGGCTGTAAGCTACTAATGGGACAATCAGGAACCAGCTTTGGGACGAAAAATTGAAAGTGGCAAAATTAATGTGAAAACAAAAACCACCGTCCGTTTCTCTTCGCGGTCGCGCGTCCCGGCCTGGAAGGCTAAAAAGCTATTAAAGGAACGATCAGGAACAATCTTTGGGATGATAAATTGAAAGTGGCAGAATTAACGCGAATACGACAACAAATGTTTAGAGCACACGGAGTCCTCAAGAGGACTCAAAAAAAGCCACCCAACGGAAGGATGAATAAAAGTTAAACCTTGTGACAGCCCTCGGGGGGACCGACGGCGGGTGGCGCGCGTCTGCGCAGTGGTGATAGTGCGGCGATTGTGCGGTGACTGCGTCAACAAGAGGAGGCAAAAAGGGATTAAAAGGGATTAAAGGGGTTAAAAGTTTTTTTACTAAATTTTCGGATACAAGCCCATTGATAATTTCACTTTAAAATTCAACCTATACCAATGAATTCACAAGTCCACCACGACTTGTTACCTGTTGTAGGCGAAGTTACTGGATTAAATGCAGTTATGTGAAACTTTCGAAAACTTGCGTCTTAAAAATTATTCACTGACCTCCCCC
>NC_046657.1:175298153-175304360 GCF_010883055.1 Belonocnema kinseyi | reverse complement strand
CCCTATCCTTTAACTTTTCAGAAATATATTTTTTCTGACGAACCCGCACAAAAATAAATATAAATATGCGGGAGCAATCCTGAATGATTGTTTGGCGCCTTCGGCGACCCCGATTAGGGAAAATAAAGCCTTATTCGTTACCAATATTTTTTCCAGCTTTCAATTTAATTTCATTCTTCGGAGGGCGATAGTTGGTTCATAACAAGAACCAATTTAAAAAATGGCTTATGGCGCTTATGACTTTTGGCTGTGCCGACTTCCTCCCTGTAGAAAATCGCCATTTTTTCAGGTTAAAAAAAGATACTCTCTATACGAATCACTCATATTTTTTACATATGATCAATTGCAGAAATCAATGAATACTAGCAAACCTATTCAAAAGAAATGCGTTGACTTTATATATATATTCTCTAGAATCAAACTGAAGGGCCTATGACAAAGCCACCGAACGCGTACTCGGGTTGCGGATAGAGGATCCCTGTATCAAGGGTTTCTGCTAAATATGGTTACAAAAATAAATAGGCAGTCGCGGACAATTGCCCAGGGGTGGTCCCGAAGAAATTAACCCCCAAGCGGAGGTGTGAAAACCGTGCCTAAAGCTGAATGGCACCTGGGTGAGGTGTCCAGAACGGTGACTCTGGGATATCGGGTGACCTCTCAGAGTACGCAGCCTTATCCTTGCATGCGGGGCTCTACAAGGATGGACGAACTACTTTTCCTAGCTTCTCGTGGGAACAACAATGACAACAACAAACATAGTTGTAGTAAGTGCGGTTCAAAACAACAGAACGCGCAGGGCTCCCGACAATGGGTCGGCCAACAATGCCGACCAATCTAGAGTTGGGGGAGCCAATGAAAATGGATTCAATGCGATGGATCGGCGAGATCTCGTGACCTTTGGGTGGATGGAGCGACTGAATCACGACTTGCTAGACTGCTACGATGCGAGTGTGGCCCGTGAACGGGGTTACATGGCACGGCTGCAAGCTCTGTTGTGCGAGAAACACCCGGAGCTATCGCACTTTTCGCAGCAACGTCTGCGAAACCATGCTGAACTACTCCGTAAAAGGGGCTATGTAAGCGGAACGCCCTACTCCACCACAGCTAGAACAAGCCGGCGACAAAGAAAGAGAGGCGACACTAAGACCGACCGCGGACAGGCATCCAATAGATATAGAGCGATGCTTTACGACTCGGAGGAACATCAACACCAAGGTTTCTCTCAAGCCTAAAGATCTGGCTGAAATGGATGACGAGCTTCGTGGACATTTTTCCGGTGAATCCGACCTCTGGGCTATCAATTATTGTGTGTATAATGCAGCGAGAGCTTTGGCCGATGCGAAACGTAAAACAAAACCAACGGTTGATCATAAGACCAAAAGACGAATGCATCAACTTGCCATAAAGATAGGCTGGGCAAGAGAGTGTAAATGAATAAACAATTATTGTCGATGGAATTTCATAATTCTGTAGACTAATTTCCTGTCAGATTTTTCTATTTAACGCCTGCAAGCACACCGCTAAAAGACGTTAAAATAGAAACACTCGGGTCCGACAATTGTTTAGGTCAATCAGTAGATCTTTTCGAGCCTTTAGGCAAAAATCGATGTGGGGCAATCCCATATGACCTCTCTCGATTTTTATCTTTTGGAAAAGATCCGAAATTCTTTTATTAATCTGGAGCGACGAGCCCCAGAGTAAAAGATTCGCCCTCGTTGTTTCTTAATGCAATCACGTCATAAAGGTTGGGTTGTAACAAACCTATCCGAATAGACAATTTGTCCAAATAAGAATACCTTACTCAAATTTCCGATTCTCGAATATTCTTATTATTTGACTAATTAATTGTTTGGGCCGATTAGCCGAAACGATTGTCTTGCTGAGTAATTATTTAGGCCGTCTGGCCGAAATCAGTGCTCAATTTGACAACTGAATATTTAGGCCGTCTGGACGAAATAGAAGTTTGCCGTAAATAGTTAAGTAATTGGATTTCTTTACCAAACAAATAACTGAAGAAACCTCCCGGACGTCTGGCTAACTCGAGGATTCCCAAGTTAAATCATATCGACTAGGCCGTTCTATAGAAATCACCGATCAAGATTTTGGATGCCAACCTATAACTAATGACAAAGAATTAAAAGACTTTTTTGAAGCTTCCCTCAAAACAACCCAAGCCTTCATTGAGTTGGCAAATTACGCCAGGCGTGGTTCTTCCCAATAACCAAAAGATTATTTTGCTATCACTTCTGAGAAATTAGCATATAACAACATTACATAATACGGTTAATGGAGGAAAAATTCTAAAATACATTTCTCCCTCCTATATCCAATAAAAGAAAATCAAAGTCACATTAGTATATATGTTGAGTCTTTTCAAAATATATACTTAAGGGGCATTTCCGCGCTAACCAGAACTGCCGCTTTAGCGAGGGGAGGTTCAAGTTGCCTCTCGAGCATTTGATATTCTTTTTCCGAAGATTGGCGACGTAATGGTTTTTATATTTTCTTTTTAGAAATAAAAATTCTATTGCTTATTGCGGCTCTTCCGCGCTGACCAGAACTGTCGCTTTAGCGAGGGGAGGATCACGCTACGTCTGAGAATTCGATCTTCATTCAAAGAAGAAAGGCGGAGTAAATGTATTTTAGAAATATAATCCAAATACGAGGTCTGTTAAAAAAATACGCGGATTGAGGTAATAAAAAATAATTTATTTGGAAGTTACACGTCTGGGTCTCCTTCAAAATACTCTCCTCCCCAACGCACACACTTATCCCAACGGTGTTTCCACTTGTTGAAATAGTCCTGGTACGCTTCTTTTGTGATGGCTTTCAGCTCCTTCGTCGGATTTGCCTTAATCTCCGAAATCGTCTCAAATCTTTTTTCTTACTTTAAGGGTTTTTTTTTTAGTTTTGGGAATAAGAAAAAGTCATAAGAAGCAAGGTCAGGTGAGTATGGGGGGTAGGGAAGAACAGTAATCGAGAGTTTGGCCAAAAACTCACGAATTCTGAGTGCTGAGTGAGCTTGACCGTTGTCATGATGGAAAAACCAGTTGTCACTTCTCCACAGTTCTGGCCTTTTGCGTCGTACGGCGTCCCACAGACGTTTCAGTACTTCAATGTAAGTAATCTGGTTGACTGTAGAGCCTTGAGAGAGGTACTCGTGGTGAACAACACCCTTAGCATAAAAAAAAACTGTTAGCATAACCTTGACATTCGACCGAACTTGGCGAGCCTTTTTGGGTCTTGGGCACGTTTGTACCACCCATTGGAATGATTGGACCTTCGTTTCAATGTCATAACCATAAACCCATGATTGTTTACCGGTTATATTTCGTGACAAAAAGTTCTCATCTTTATTTGAATGATCAAGCAGTTCCTGACAAACCCGGACGCGATTGGCTTTTTGGTTGTCGGTCATCAGGCGTGGCACAAATTTCGCAGTGATGCGGTGCATCTTCAATTTTTTGGTCAAAATCCCGTAACAAGATCCAACTGATATCCCACACTCTTCGGCAAGCTCCCTAATGTTTAGACGTCGATTTTCGCGCACCAAGGTATTGATTTTGTCAACGTGTGGGTCGTCAGTTGACGTTGAAGGACGCCCAGGACACTCATCATCGTCAATCGACTGTCGGCCACCCTTGAAAAGTTCATGCCACTTGAAACATGCAGTACGCTTCATGGCAACATCACCGTAGGCCGTGTTGAGCATGGCAAATGTTTCAGTTGCAAATCAAACACATCCGTGATTGTAAGAGCTGCCTTGAAAATAAGCTCGTGCGTGCGCGCACTCGGGAGCCAATGCTTATAACAGACACTCCCGCTGAACCATTTTATAAAGTCTCCATGGACAACGTGGGAAAATTACCTACAACGCCAAGTGGGAACCGTCATATACTTACTATGCAAGATAACTTTAATAAGTACTGTATGGCCATTCCCATACCAGATCTAAAAACAACTACAATTGCTCACGCCGTAGCTACAAACTTATTTTCACAATATGGTGCCCCTCGATACATCTTGACAGACCGGGGAGGAAGCTTCGTGAGCAACCTGATGAGAAAGCTCGAAAAAATTTTTAAGGTAAGGCCTCTGACAACCTTTAGATATCGCTCTCAAACAAATGGATCGCTGGAGAGGAGTCACATTGTCTTAACGGACTATGTCAAGTACTGTGCAAACGACTATGACGACTGGGATCGATTACTTCCTTTCGCCGTGTTTGCTTATAATACATCAGTGCATGAGGCCCCAAATTTCACACCTTATGAGTTGATGTTTGGAAGAATGGCCAGAATTCCAACATCACTCCCAAAGGGAGAGGAGGAGAAAACCTACGGACTGTACTTACTAGTACTGACTGTACTTATCTAGCGAAGGCTAAATTAAGATCTAAAGAAATATATGGCCGAATATCTCGACCCCTAAACTCGAAACTGGGTGATCAGGTTTATGTAGTCAGGGACGTAAATGAAGGGAAATTTGATAGTCGTGCCGATGGTCCTTTTACCATTGTAGGATTCACTACTAACAACAATGTAACCCTGGAAGCTGACGATGGAAAGCAATTCACTAAGCATGCTGATAAGCTCCTCGTAACTCATTGCTGAGTTTGGGAGGGCATCTACGTCATGATTGGAGGATCGGGCTGTATTTTGAATATTTAACACTAATGAAAACAATAACAGGCACCTGGAGAATAGTTACCTTCCTTCAGTTGAATAAGGTACACGAAGCATTAATCGGGTATCAAATTCGATACAAGAACCTACCCAAATATTGTTAACCTTTGTTGGGCTATGGATGCGACAGCGCTATTAAGGAATATCACCTGGATGCCAAGTTCGATACCGCTGAGAAAAACAAAAAGCAAATCGAAGAAAAAATTTTGGAATTCAGCCATCATTTCAAGAAAGAATACCCCCCGAGGTTACCCTCTGGAATGAGAGTAAGGCGTACTGCACCGATGTTGGGATTCATCGGAGGAATTGTTGGACCCGTTGCGGGACTCCTGAATTATGATGATGGACAACGTATCGAAGCAGAGACCGACAACATGAACGAGGCTGCCTCCAACCTCACGCATCTGATGGGAAAAAAGACGCATATTCTCAGGGCACAAATGGATAAGATCTACTCCAGAAGCAAATAGCTGGAGAAAGAACAGGAGATAATGCGAGAACTCACGCAGATGATATACAAGACCAAACAAGCTGATCAAGCCATGTGTACCTTGAATGTGACGGAAATGTTACAGAACATGCTTCACTCCCTAGAGGTGGGATAGTATGAATACGTAAGATCTACCACTGAATTACTGGATGTGATCCACTACGCAAGAGAAAGGAAACTACATCCGGCCTATTTGACCTCCGACCAACTAGATCCAATTTACAGATATGTGCAGGATCATGCAAGAGATTGGGAATTCCCTCTCCTTGGACCAAAGGTTAGGACTGAAGATCTAGCAAACATCGCCAAGGTTATGATAATCTGTAAGAACGGAACAATAAGCATCCTGCTGGACATCCCATTGATCGACAGGACTGAAATCTTTGTATATCGGATACATCCGTTACCAGTAGATCAGTCAATACCCCTAAACAAAACAAGTAGGGCCTATGTGCATTCGAAGCATACCCATATCGCCATGGAGAACTTACAAAGGACGTATATCCTATTTAACCTAAACAAGACGGAGTCATGTAACGTGCTTTTTGACAAATACATTTGCTATATAACTCGCCAATCTATGAATCGGCTAGAAGATCATCCTGCGAAAGTCAACTACTAATTCAACCAACCATCACCGCACTAGTGAAGTGTCCTGCACAAAAGGATACCTCTATACAACTAACCGGGACAGGGCTTATACATCTAGCTCCAGGATGTGTAATGAGACTGCGCTATATCACCCTACCCACATCCCCGTTAACAAGAGGAACTTCGGAGATGATTTATGAACCGACGTATCTCTGGACTTGAGACAACTGTCATCAGTAATATCGTAATATCAAAACCACAGCTTCGAAGGATTCCAAATCGCTAAAGCTCCATCTTATAAGGATGAAGACTTCGAGGAGAATAAGCAGACTCTGGACCAATTGTGGGTCCGGATGCAATAAGGGCACATAAAATTTTTTCGTGCGAAAACGAAGTCCCCTGGAGGCTTTAGAAAAAATTTTAGAATTTTAATTTTCAAAA
>NC_046657.1:175291987-175298053 GCF_010883055.1 Belonocnema kinseyi | reverse complement strand
AGAGGTATCGAGTCCTTATAAGGGAGTTGCAACGATTGTACCCGGAATATTCTGTTAAACTGATCGTCCTTATCATCGGCGCTCTTGGAGGTGCCAAGCTTTAACTTGTTAATGGCCTAAAAAACATCCCTGCGTGTCAACAATATGCTAGAACACTTGCGGGAAAAATGCAAAAGGCGGTTGTCCTTGGGTCACTCCGTGTTCTTAGGGTGCACGAGGCTTTTGCTGGATCGTCGTATTGATTCCTTTACAGACTGTAACCACCTATCTCACGGTTGTGAGACGTGGTTGTGGCTGAAATTTTACCGCGATTTCGCTGGAAGCGTGTGCAATTTTTCAGATTAGCACCCGCTCCCGGCGAAATCCTGCGGTTGTCCTTATGACAAATTTTTAATTATATATATATATATCATTGAAATAATGTTAGCAAAACGGAAAAAGACCTAAATAAATAAAAAATAAGAAGGAGAGGGCAATAGAGGAAAACGCAAAGATAGACAAATGGGGAGTAGATAAGCTAAGATAAGATCAGGTAAGAATGGAATAGAATGTGTTAATTGAACATGGGGAGGCGTGAGAAATTACTGGATGTAAAAAAACTGGGAGAGAAGCCTAGGTACATGAAGAAGGTAGAGAAAGCAATAAAGAAAATAAGAGAATGAAAGATAATTAATACAGAAAGGAGTAGATGGAAAGGAATCAATGAAGGGATCAGTATGAATCAATGGACGGTATGTTTCTAGAAAATGCTAGGAGGGGTGGATAGCATGGTGTGGGAGAAAGGTAGAAACATCAAATGTAAGACGTGCAAGGTTGGAATGAGGTGGCTAAAGAGAAAGTAAATCAAGTTGAAAAGGAATAAGGTGACAGGAAAGGATGGAGTGGACAATAAGTTGTTGAAATTTGGCGAAAGAAGGGTTAGAGAAGAAGTGGAGAACAGGTTTGGTGGTTCTTTTATTAAAGAAAGGAGAGGATAAAAAAGTTTAAGATTAGAGAGGAATCACTTTCGTGCCAGCAACATATCGCATACACGCGAAGAGCCTCAGTAAGAGATTAGAAGAATGGGTAGAAGAGAAAGAAAGTATTACACACAATTAAACAGGATTAAGGAAGAGGATGGGGATAGTGGATAATATTTTCGTTCTGCCTTATCTAGTCAACAGAAGTCAATAGGACAGTTTTATGGAAGTCAGTGAAAAAAAGGCAGGTGGACGAAGAGTTGATTGATAAGATAAAAGAGATCTTTACGGAGACAAAGACAAGGATGAGGATCGGGGAATAGAAAGGAAAGGAGTTCTAGATAGGGAGGGGTCTCAGTCAAGGGTGCCTGTTAAGCCCGTCGTTAGTTAGCGTATTTATGGCAGATTTAGAAGAGAAAATGAAATAGGAAAAGAAGGAACAGTACTAGCAAATAAGAAAATATATTCGCTAGCAAATAAGGAGATAATTCAAGTTCGGGGAATTGGAAAAAGAAGATTCAGTAAGTACTGAAAGATGAGAGTATAACTGGATGATTCACTGGTATGATAAGTGAAATGTTATAAAGTGGAGATTTAGGAGTCGTATAAAACATGCAAGAAAGATTTTCGAGATAGGTTATGGGAGTGAGCTGGATCTGTTCAAGTTATATGCTGGCAGACGAAACAGGGAGAGAGAAATTGGTGATGAGGCTGAGGAACATTTTTGGGAACTTCGAAGAGAAACTAAAGAGTGGTAAGGGTAGCAAAGTTGCACAAGTGTAAGTGCAGATAATACTAAATAGATAGCGCAGAGGTGACACGGGACATTCAAGGTGGGAGGAGAGATGGCGAGTTATAAGGGAATGGTGAACGTGTGACGAGGGGCGGAAGTGGCAGGAAGTATATGGTACGTTTCAGAGTGGGAGAAGACATGAATGGGTGTAAATATTGGATAAGTGGAGAAAAGGAAATGTGGAGGGTATGTGGTTATGAAAGGGAATCTTGGGAGCACGTGTTGGAGAAATGAACAGGAGAAGAGGAACGGGAAAAGAGCATAGGAGGAAGAGTAAGGTGGATACTGAACGGTTGTGTACAAGGAAAAACGCGGACGAAAAATTTAGCGGAGAAAAGAGAATGTGGTGAAGGTAAAAAACAAAATTGATACAAGAGAAATATGTATGAGAAAAATTAGTGTTGCGTGACTTGAAAAAGCTTCAAGAGTAATGGTAAGGGGAAATGGAAGCCCTAGAAGGTTTTGCGCACCTGCAAGATAATACGTAAGAACCAATAATTAATACAATGAGTGAGATGTTCAAATGACATACTTAACCCCTTCGTTGGCTTTGAAGCAAAATGCGTCAAAATTTGCCGTTCCCTGTGTGGCATTGACGCAAAATGCGTCAATCTTCTTTTTTCTTATTTAACTTACTCCGCTTTTGCATTCAAGTCTTACTCGAGGGTTTTTGGGTCGCTGAATCAGAATCCGAAGTAGACATTCGAAACTTTTATATGGCGGATATTTTCGTGCGCCAATTAAAATTTTTGAATTTTAACTTCGCTTTCGGGTTCAGCGACCCCAAAACTCCGTAAATACCAAGGTTTATCCAAATCAAGCCGTTTTTTTTAATTTTCGTCCGCCATATTGGATCCTCCATTTTGGATTTACGAATTTTGACTTCATATTCGGATTCAGCGACCCCAAAAACCCTAGAATACAAATTTTCAGGATAAAAAATTTTCCTGCCATTTTGGGCACTCTTTGTCGAATTCTCTCTGCCAATGAAGGGGTTGAGACTATAGGATATAGTTCTTGAACGAATCCTTCATTCCCATTCTTCGACTTTTCAAAAACTGTACCTTTTCCTTATCAGGGCAGAGCCGTGTCTCAGGACAGAGTCCTCTGATTGATTAGTGCTCGACTCTATATGCTTTATTAATTTTGCTCTTAGTCTACCAGCAGAGTGCTTGGTTTCGATTTCTACACCTGCATCTGTTAACTCGAAATTAGTCACTTGCATCACTCGACATTAGTCCACTTGAACTCACGTAGTTCACGGATCACTCGTCGCCAATTGTTATGTATTGGGTTAAATATCACTAAGAATTTCAATACAGCATTAGTATAAATCTATTAATGAAGAAATAGTACATAAATTGAATCTTCTAGGTGAATTCTCTACTTCGAAATTTACAGGTGACAACTGTGCGGTAATAATCGCTGGTATTCTCTTATATGCATTGAGCCACTTTCCCCTTTTTTTAAACTCAACATTATGTGATTTCTTTCGACTTAGCGCCTGTTGTAACTTCATTTGTTCGATTTTAATCGCAAGATTTGGTTTCAGTAAATCGAGTTTAGTTAGAATTTCCCGTTTAATTATCATCCACACTGGCGATTGTCCTGTCGAACAATGCTCGGTGCTTCTATAGTCAAACAAGAATTTTTCAATAACCTCATCAAGTTTCTTTCCGGATCTGATCTTTTTTTTACTTTATTTTTAAATATACCTAAAAAATTGCAAGAAGCCCCATTTGTGGATGGATGGTATGGTGCTGAAAATGTGTTTTACTCAATTTTCGTCCATAAATAATTTAAAACTATTACTTGCATGCTGGGGCCCGTTATTGGTTACTAAATAGTTTGGTAAACCAAAAAGTGAAAATTTTTTATCAAATTGATCTAATACTTCGTCAACCTGCGTATTTGTTTTCATATTTTCTACCTCTGGCCATCTGCTGTACGCATCTAAAATAACTATAAAATATGTGGCCATAGAACGGTCCCCAGAAATCTCTGTGTATGCGACTCCAGCATTTATTCGGTGATAGCCAATGGGTTTAGTGACACTTTTAGTGGAGCTTTCCGTTCTTGCATACAAATTTTACCCGCAGCTGCTAATTCTTCTGAACGCGCGACGATATTAGACCATCAAACACGTGAAATTTCTCTCATTTTCATTTTTGCGCTACCGAAATGGAAATCATGAAGTTATTTAAGTACTTGCACTTTCAAGCTTCCAGGTCCGATTACACGATAAGCCCACAAGAGAAAATCCTTTTCCACGTAAGGCTAATGTTTTTTGCATAGTATTTTAGCTCTGTTTCAGATAGATTTTCTTGTTTAGGCCAAACATCTGTTATAAATTTAATTATTTTGCTCATTTTTAAAGAATCTTTTAACACTTCTTTCGCGATATGCTTTGCATTAAGTACTTTAAATTCTTGTTCTATAAGATTTGTTACTCGAAAATCCTTACTAAAAATTAGCATGTTATCCTGAATTCGTAAACTTGAAAGTGCATCACAATTACCGTTCTTTTTCCTGTTTATATTCGATTTTATATGTAAAGTGTGATACAAAATAGGACCATCGTTAAAACCTACTGGTTTCAGTTAACGATATTTCTAGAATTGATCCAAAGATATATACTAAAGGCTTGTGGTCTGGTTTTAAGATTATTTCTCGACCGTATATGTAATCAAAGAACTTCTCATAAACCCAAACTAGAAGCTCTTACGCGCGCTACGCGCGCGACCCACTCCTTTCATTGTAATTATTCTATTTGGAAATTAAGTTCAAGAAAATACCACGATAATCATTTTTACTTCAATAACTTCTATTTATACACGACTTCGCATGGGCACCATATACGACGAAAGACTGGGTTGTGTACTCGAATGTTGAAAACCCGACTAAACTCGCGAGGTGGTTTTCTGCAGTTTTTCTCTCATCGGACCAAATGTTTCAATAATTAATAGTTATTGTAAATTTACAAAGCAACATAGAAAAGAGTCATCGAATGGACATTCCTAGTTGATTTCGAAAACAAATTAACTCGCTGGATAAAGGCCAAACTTTATATTTTTAAAGTAAAATTGTTGAAGTAATTTATAGTGTTTGTAAATTTGCTAAGCAAAAACAAAAGAATAAAAAATAGACATTTTTAGTTAACTCCGTAAATAAATTTACTTACACAAAAAAGGGCAAACTCTTAATTTTGTAATTAAAATTGTCCAAATAATTAATAATTCTTGTAAATTTACAAAGCAATCTACAAAAGAGTCATCGGATAGACATTTTTAGATTACTTGGAAAACAAATTGATTCGTAGGATAAAGGCCAAACTTTTAGTTTTTCAATTAAAATTATTTAAACAATTAATAGCTCTTGTGAATTTAAAAGAAATATAGAAAAAAATCACCGGATGGACATTCTTAGTTGACTTCGAAAACAAATTTATTCGTAGGATAAAGGCAAACCTTTGAAATAAAAATAAAAATTGTTTAAATAATTAATATTTTTTGTAAATTTGCAAAGTAATATAGAAAAGAGTCATTGGATAGACATTCTTAGTTGACTCCGTAAACAAATGAACTTGTAGAAAAAGGCCAAACTCTTAGTTTTTTAATTAAAATTGTTTAAATAATTGAAAGTTCTTGGAAATTTGCAAAGCAATATAGAAAAGAGTCACCGGATACACATTCTTAGTCGATTTCGTTAACAAATTGAATTGTAGAAAAAAGGCCAAGCTGTTAACTTTTCAAATAAAATTGTTTAAATAACTAAAGGTTCTTGGAAATTTGCAAAGCAATATAGAAAAATGTCATCAGATAGACATTCTTAGTTTAGTTCGAAAATAAAATGATTTGTAGGATAAAGGCTAAACTTTAAATTTTGTAAGTAAAATTGTTTTAATAATTAATAGTGTTTTTGGAAATTCACAAAACAAAAATAAAAGAATAAAAAAAGCAAAATAATAGAAAATAGACATTTTTATTTAACTCCGTAAACAAATTTACTTGTAGAAAAAAGTTCAAATACTCTTAATCTTGTTATTAAAATTGTTTAAATAATTAATAGTTCTTGCAAATTTTCAAAGCAACATACAACAGAGTCACCGGATAGACTTTATTAGTTAACTCCGTTAAAGAAATTGACTCGTAGAAAAAAGGGCAAACGCTTAATATTTTAATTAAAATTGTTTAAATAGTTATCAGTTCTTTTGTAAAGCAACATAGAAAAAAAAGGATGAGTTGACTCTGTGAACAAATTCTCTCGTAGAAAAAAGTTAAACTCTTAGTTTTTAATGAAAAATTGTTTAAATAA
>NC_046657.1:175286070-175291887 GCF_010883055.1 Belonocnema kinseyi | reverse complement strand
TTAAAAAAATGTTCTTGTAAATTTACAACGCAACATAATTAATTTAACTTATTCTTTAAAGAAAAACCATTTATGAAAATTGTTTTAATAATTTAACTGTTTGAAGATTAAATAAATGCTAAAAGCCAGAAATGAGCTCCACTCAAATTCGGCACGAACGCTGCAACTTCATCGCTAGGAATGTTTACATCCAATAATGTAAACAGATACCTCGAACGCGAGCTCGAACGTGCCTGTTTCATTTTTCTATCACTCTATGGGAAGCTGCAACCAACTTTCAACTATAGGATACAATGGCCCAATCCTTTTTATCAATTATGGCTCTATTTAGCTCTTTTTTTAGAATAGCTTTTGACGAAAATGCAGTAGGTGTTCCTTCACCATTGCTGTGACGGTGTGATAAGATTGCGGAGATTTCTGTTTCGACTTTCCTTCATAACGCATACGGGAAGTTCGCAACCTTATACGAATTCGGCATCACATTTTCTTTTAATACCCATTTAATTGTACCTTTATTGAAACAACCAACTCCTGATCCAAACAAGTTAGGGAAATCTTTAGCTACTTTCTAAGCTAAGTTTTGATCGGTATTGAAATCTCTTTTATTTATTCGGAATAAAGGCCACAGCCCGAAAGCATGTAACCATGACCTACTGACTAGGGTTGCGCCTTATACATTACGCCAATATATTACAAATCCTAATTCTCATTTTCTCAATTGTGATTTGAAAAAAAAAATTTAATTGATCTAGATGAAAATTTGTTAAATTGAAATGCGACGAAAAAAGAAAAAAGTGAGGTTAAGAAATGGAAAATATATTTGCATTTACTTTTGAGCTATTTTCATTTTAGATTTATTAGATGAATACATTTCATTTTATGTAGTTGCTAAGAGTTCATTGGAAATTATTAAAAGGATGCCGTATCATCAATTTTTATAAAAAGGGTTTAGGATTTCTAAATAATTTTTGTAACTATAATTAAACAAAAAGAATTTTAAAAATATTAAAAAACATCCGAAAATCTTACCTCAATTATTGACAATAAGACGTTAATTTAATTACAAATTTAAAAAAAATAATAAAAATTTAACAATTTTAACATTAGAAGATTAAAAATTGGCATTTATAAATTATCAACTGTTTCAAATTTAAAGATAATTGAAGAAATTAGTTAAATTAAAAGTTAAATTAAATCATAAAAAACTTATTTAAAATTGTTAAATTTCAAATTTTATAAATTATTTTTATTCATTTTATTTTATTAGTTGCGAATTCACATTTTAATTGATATCTAGAATTAAACAATCCAGTATTATATTATATAATGGACTATTATTAGTAGGATCTGAAATTATATTTAAAGAATTATTACAATTTTTCCTAATGAAGAATATTTCTTCTTTAATTATTTTAAATTCGTTAGGTTCGTGGTATAAAAATGTGACATTTTCATAATTAATTAGGTGTTCTGATTCGACTTCGTGTTTAGTTGTGACTTTAAAGTCAAGGCATAAAGTCATAGTTAAACACCATGAAGATAACTCATGCAGATAACTCAAGAGTAAATGCAGATCTATTTTCGATTTCTTAACCACATTTTTGTTCGTCTCATTTTAATTTTACAATATGTTTATCTATAACAATTCTTAAAAATTTTTCTGGAACAATTGAGAAAAGAAGAATTAGGATTAATGATATTACTCGACATTCATATTGAGTGGGACATTTTATGTTAATGCCTCTGTCCTGAAAAGGAAAACGTACAGTTTTCGAAACGTCGAAGAATGGGAATAAAGGATTCATTAAACAACTAAATCCCATAATCTAAATCATGTCATTTTAACATTTTACTCATTGTATTAATTATTAATTATTATAACATTCAAACAAAATCGCTTTCAAAAATATGTTTAAGCCAACTATATAAGAGCTAGTAAATAATAAGAGTAATAAAATATGATGCAATAAAACTAACTAATTTTGCTTTTCATATATTTATAAGAAACTGCAAAACTGTTTAGTTTTTCTCATAGGATAATGCGTTAGCAAGTGACAATAGTTACAAAAAATGTATTTTTTAAACAGCATTAAAGTAACTGCACAGTTGCTCATCGGAATCTATTGATCAGGAACATTTAACACTTGTACATTGCCTACATCGAAGTAAGATCTCTTGAAAGAAGCAAGAAATATTCTGGTCGAATGAAAATTTCTCCCAGTGAATTGTTGTTAAATAATTTCAATTTTTAAGAGAAAATCATCTAGACTTTTCATTTGATAATAAAAAATGATCAAGGCCAAACAGTATTATAATTTAGACTAAAACTGTCGTAAAACTGACAGATACCATTAGTGATATAGTTTATTTTAATAATAGTAGTAGTTTATTTGTCTTAAAACCCGTAGGTCTATACAAATAAGTTATACAAGGTTAATACAAAATTTTTTTCCATAATTTCTTCGTTCAAGAGCCTTTTCTATAAATAGTAAAATCTTTTTGGCAAAATTTGTTTGAGTGGAGCCAAGGAGCCCCGTTCGTCATAGCCGGGGCTTTGAACTAATATATGTGACCATCCGCAAAGAAAGGGACCTAATGCGTCAAAGCTGAATTCTACAGAACGGGCGACTGCAGTAGAGTCTGTAAGCCAGCATTAGTGCATTAGTGAGGATGCGTCTACGAAAAGCACCGTCTCTACTTACGGTGGGCTGGTTTTCACAGGCCTCTCGCTTCATCTCTGCGTAGGCTTATTATGCCTATGTTTGTAGCTTAATAACAAGAAAAGTAATTAACTTAAAAAATTCTATTTATTGCACATGAAAGAGTAACTTTAAACCTAAAGATTGGCGTAAGAAAATAAAAAAATATTTTTTCCGCATTAGGTCCCTGTCTTCGCGGAGAGTCACATATGATATCCATTCTCCAGAACTTGCAATTCACAACTGCTGTACTTTTCTGCAGCATCTATTCTATAAGTTTTTCCTTTTATTGTAATCTTTGTTTGATAAATTTTTAAGAATCTGATTTGAGCAGTAATTTTAAGATAGCTAATTGGAATTTATGATGTGAGATATTGAGTACCTTCATATAAAGATAGAGATGGCAGAATCTGCAGAGATTGAGAACCAAATAGCTTTCTCAAATCTTCGCTATACATGAAAGATTTGTAAGCAGTAACTAAACGAACTTTGTTATACTGTATGGAGGACATAGACAAAGAATCCCAGATATGTTTCTTCTATTTTTTTCAAAAATATTTGTTACTTGTAAGCACCAGTTATGCTTTGTTAAAATGGATTTATTTTCGGCTAATTGCTTTAATAGCAAAAAGCATATCTTTGGATATCTATCGTCCTCCATACGGATCACTTTATCAATATAGTTTAGAATTTTTTTAAATGCAGAAGCCACCAATTTGCGCGCGCCAATATCAATTCTCACTGCATATGCATGGTACTAGCAACATACTACAATGGTACTAGCAACCAGATTATTAAAGATTCTTTTAGTCCGGGAGCCAGCGACAATTTGTTAGCAATCATTTTCTTCTGCCTAATAATTTGAGGAATGCTTCAGATAGGTGTGTTGTAAACATAGTTAGCGTCAGATACGGCATTTTGGGTAGGTTGGGCAATGACAGCCGCCCCAACGTGTAAAAAAAGAAGTTTTCAATGATTTCCTACCGCTTGAAACTTTGTGAGATGATAGTTAATATAATATTTTTAAAAAAAGTCAGCTGGCGCTATGTTGCTGGAAACCCCGTCAGCTGGTCACGGAAACATGTTAAAAGAATTAATGGAATGATTTCCTTCCGCTTAAAACTTCGACAGTTGATAATTAACATATTATTAATAAAAATAATTGTCAGCTGACTGTGAAATATTTAGTGAGCGACGCTCTGCATTATATAATAGGCTAGCTGTCGGGTTTTCCACCCAAATACAACCAGCTGACTTTATTTAATATTTCAAGTATTATGTCGACTATTATCTGAGAAATTTTGAAGCAGAAGAAAATAATATATGAAGTTATCCCAAGTACATGAAATATATAGTAGAAATATAAAATAAAAATAAAAATAATTGCTGGAGTGTGTCTCGTAAATTCGTTTCAAAGTTTTATCCACGTTTTAACTGCACTTCAAAACGAGCGTTAAATGAATTTAAAATATTTGATTAATTATTCAATAAAATCATAAAATGATCAAAATATTTTTTTCGATACTGAATTATGCTAATAATTTATTTAGATAAATTTTCAATTCTTACCTCTGCACAATTTATTAAATATATTTTACAGAAATAGAATTCGCACAGTAAAATTACTCATTTCTATAATGATAATTAAAGTTATAGTTAATTATTATATTATTTGTAAGTGTATTAAAGAACGCAAACGGCATAACTTCCAAACTTTCTCACTTTTAGAATGAACAATCCTAATTTGAAATTTAAACTTTCAAATGTAGAGCATCACCTTCTGAAAATGGTACAGTCTTTGAATTTATTTTTTTAATAATCATACGCAGGGTAGCGACTTAACCTGAAAAGATCGGGAATTTAATTAAAAACCCAAGCATTTATTACAGTTTGGTTGAAAAATAGAGCCAAGTATCAATTACGAGTCAAGTAATTTTACTTCCGACTTAAAAGATGAATTTTTAACTGAAATCATAAGCATTAAACTGTAATACTTGAACTTTTAAGACACACAAAAAAAAAGAATTATTAAACATGAAGATTAAATTGCAAAGAAAAAGATCTTTTACTACAAAAAAATCGATTTTTGACAAAGTTTGTGGATTCTCAACGAAATAGTTGAATTAAAATTTTCAATCAACAACGACAAATACTGACCCCATTTGTTGAATTTTGAACAAGAAGATATTAATTTTTAACGAAAAATGGACATTAAAATTTGTAATTGAAGGAAATAATTTTCAACAAAACTTCAATAAATTCTTGGTTTTTTAATAAAATTCCCGATCTTTTTCGGTTTCCTGGTTAAGTTTCCACTCTGCGTATGATTATTAAAAAAAGAAATTAAAGCACTGTACCATTTTCAGAAGGTGATGCTTTCCATTTAAAAGTTTAAATTTCAAATTAGGATTGTTAATTCTAAAAGTGAGAAAGTTTTGAAGGTTATGCCATTAGAGTTATTTAATATATCCTTATGAGAATGAGCAATTGTGCTGTGCGAATGCTATTTCTGTCAAATATATTTAATAAATTGTGCAGAGGTAAGAATTGAAAATTAATTTAAATAAACGATTATCATAATTCAGTATTAAAAAAATTATTTAAGATCATTTTACGATTTTCTTAAATAATTAATCAAATATTAATTCATTTAACGTACGTTTTAAAGTAAAGTTCAAACGTGAATAAAAGTTTAGAAACAATTTACAACATAACGCACACCTACAATTATTTTTATTTGTATTTTATATTTCTGCTATATATTTTATGCACTTGGGATAACTTTACATATATAATTTTCTTCTGTTTCAAAATTTCTCAGATAATAGTTGACATAATACTTGAAATATCAAACCAAGTCAGCTGGCTGTATGTGGGTGTAAAACCCGTCAGCTAGCCTATTATATAATGCCGAGCGTCGCTCACGATACATTTCACTGCCTCAGCTGACGGCTTTTCCACCCACCTACAGCCAGATGACGACTATTTTTTATAAAAAATACCAGCTGACGGGTTTTCTACCTACCAGGTGTATACATATGAAACCGGTATTTTTTCAAGAAAAAAACACATTTATTTCAAGAGAATGATAACAAATATTTTATTCAAAGTATGCGCC
>NC_046657.1:175266527-175285970 GCF_010883055.1 Belonocnema kinseyi | reverse complement strand
ACAATACGCCAATTAGCACAAATGGTAAGTTCCGACAGTGCCTACAAGTGTGCCCACTGGCCGCTAAATGGCAATACCGGTTTCATATGTATACACCTGGTACATAGAGCCAGCTGACGTTTTTTTTTTTTTTTAATATTATATTAACTATCATCTCACAAAGTTTCAAGCGGAAGGAAATCATTTAAAACTTCTTTTTTTACACGTTGGGGCGGCTGTCATTGCCCCATGCACCCGAAGTGCCGCAGCTAAAATCCTTCTATTTTTGAAATTATCAATTTCAGTGATAGCGTCCATTATGAAAATTGTTCATTCCAGATGATATTTTCGCTTCTACCAAAACTTTTTTCAAATAAAACAAAATTACTCAGCAACAAAGAAAGGGCAATAAATTTTGGCCATTATTTTACCCATTAGCGCTTTTTTGCAAAAACTATTGATCTCACCGAATAAGTGTCACGAGAACTCGCTATACTGAATAAAATTGTCTACAATATTCACGTTGGCCTCACTATATTGAACAGTATTAAATGGACTTCAATTTTAATCGTCCGGATCATAAATAAAATGTATACACTTTTTTGCTGAATTTTGACCACATTAAATAGAATTAAAATGGAACACAATGCTTTTGCCAAAGCTATTAAAACACATATTTCAAGCATACGATTTATTAATGATTAAAAACTGTTTAACTTGTACAAAATGTGTATAAATATTTGTGCAATTCAATTTACACCGCCTTACTAGGCCGTGGGACAAAATCGCGAAAAGCTGGCTAAAAGTATAAAATGTTCATAAAATAGGACAAGTTCCATTACTCACTGGTTTTTAGGGTCGCTGATTACGAATCCGACGTCAACAATTCGGAAAACAAACCAGCGGATCCAATATAGCGGACGAGTATGCTAAATAAATTTTTTATCTTTTTTTGTATAAAGGGGTCTAGCGGATTTAATATGGTGGGCGAATATGCTAAATAAAGTTTTTATTTTTGTCAAAATTGGTATGGGAGGGTAGGTGAGCTCGCTGATTACGAATCAGATCTCAAAAATAAAAAAATGGCGGATTCAATATAGCCAACTTCGGATTCTTAATTAGCGGCATCCGCCATTTTTCAACTCTTTGTCATCGGATTCGTAATCAGAGAGCTTGAAAACCTCCTTATACCAATTTAAAAAAAATCAGAAACGTATTGAGCCGCCGAAGAAAAATCCGTGTCAAGAACCAAGTTGCGAAAAGTACCAGCCAATTTTAAAATATGGTTTAGAATAGGTTTAGAATAGGTTTTCTACAAAATCTACGATAAATTTATAACAATTTTAAGGAAAAATATCAATTATTTTGAGTTTTTAATTTAGAGATTTGATTGTACTTATTATTAAAAACAGATTCCATAATCAAACGTGTGTATCGGTATACTTTTGCAGAAATCAAATAATTTATTTCAACATCGAGAGCGCAGAACGTTTCGTCTACCAAGCGCAAGTTTAAAGTAAGCCCAAAAGCAGTTTAGAAATATCTATGCCCTATATATCACCTGTCCGACGCCTATAACTATCAGTAAGACAATCCCAACTTTCAAAGAAAATTAACTTTTTTTTAATTTTGACCAGCTTTTCGTGATTTCGTCCCACTCTGAGACGGCATACTTATGATTTCGGAAAAGTCCAATGCAATAATTACTGTGAATCGAGGGATAATTGGATTATTGTGAACTGTAATAAAATAGAGAAAAATGTTTTACACAATGAAGGAAGGTTATTCTAGATCAACAGCTGAATAAAGTTCATACACTAATTTTAAGTTTTTCATACCTGAATACTACGCTTTTTGGTTTCTGTGAAGGTAAAAGAGTCCAAAAAAAGGGTTTCAGGAAACAATACGGGATCATCCCTCTTGACTGGCATGCCTGAATGACTCCAAGTTGTTCTTGGTATGTGTAAACATAAGCTCTTTGGTAATTTTCCTAGGGTCAGTGTTTTGAAAGCCGTACACCGAGATCCACAACCGTCACATTGCACGTCTTGTATAACTTCGCTGGAGACAAGGCGAGCCAGCAACTCGTAAAGTGTGTGCCTTCGCCATGTTAAATCGCCTCCTGCAGGTGGCAGTGGCAAAGAAACGCTATCAAATTTATCGTAGCGCACAGCAGACTGTAAATAAAATATTCACGTGCTTGTCACATGCAAAATAATTATTTTCATCAAACATATAAATGCATACATTAAATAGACTTGTTTTAATTATCCAAGACAATATACAGTTATATGAAAACGTTGAAAATTCCATATCTCCCAAATGATATTTCGCAAATTTGATTATCAACACTGGAGTATATGCCGTGAATGCAATACCTGGTACGCTGGGGGCAAAGAAATTTGATTACAGTCAGGGTCTCAGGGTACACGAAACTTTTGCCAGGTCATCGTATTGATTTCGTTACAGACTGTAACCACCTATCTCACGGTTGTGAGACGTGATTGTGGCTGAAATTTTACAGCGATTTCGCTGAGAGCGGGTGGAATTTTCCAGATTAGCACCCACTCCCGGCGAAATCCTGCGGTTGTCCTTATGAAAAATTTTTAATTATATATATAATCTCGCGTTGGTGTTGCGCTAGGACTTGAGCTTTCCTCTCATGATTTTGACGACTATGTTGGCGTTAACACTGCTACTGACAGGGTTTCCCATGCCAGATAGGCTGATAACGAAGAGGAGATGGACTAAGAAGAACACCAAAACCCAAATAATAATAGAGAGTTTATTAAAGATATTGAAACGCTTGTCGCTTCCTGATGTTTGTCGGGGCGCCCCTGGAGCCACAGCTGGGGGCCACAGAATGCCGGATGGTGAGCTGCGAGATAGTCAGGCAGATCTCACTAATCAAACAGCTGGCCAGCAAGCACATCTGCGACAAAAGGTAAGCAGTGGAACATCAAATGTGCCTGCTAAGTATGCTTTGGCTAGCGTTAGCTATTTGCAGCCAAAAACCTCGACAGAAATACCCTGGGAAATTTGCTGCAATAAACATCCGTTAGAGGAAGCCACCACCACATCATCCAGAGGTGGATGGCCTTATACAACCAGAGGCAGAAGTTCAGAAGCCAAAAAAGCGACGAAAATGGACATATCATATAAACAGAGATGTTATGCTACTTTCTTTTTTGGCAGAGAAATGTGTGGAAAAGTGTTAGGAGAAATCATAAATTCTTCTTACTTAAATACCCAAAGCTAGCAAAAAAAAAAAAAATCAGCAGAATCTGGCAGATTAAAAACGCTCAATATCTGTAAATAGATTGCTTTCGGTTATTGAAATCGCTACTATCAAAATGGAAGTGGAATATCAGCTTCCTATTGATGAACTCCCCTTGGAAGATGAGGACAACGTATCTGAACGTAACACAAACTGTATTAGAGGTGCAAACTCTTGTATACTGTGCAGCTGTGGCAACCGTTTGAACGTTGGGCCACAGAATTAGGCCTGCAAATGCAGTTTTTGTCCCAGAAAGGCATCGAGATCCACCATGGAAGATTAGGTTGGATATGGATGTCAGCAAAGTAAGGTGCAAATTGGGTCGATTAACTCATTATAAAAACGGAAATAGAACCATAAAGCTGATGAAACATGTTACTAACATCATCTACCTGCGGTACATCCAGACATTAACACCAGCAATATTGGATGCGATTATAGACCCCCTATGGCAGAGACTTGACGTTCTTACTGCCAGACTGCGTCGGTATAAGAAAAGTAGTGCACAAAGGCAACAAAATTGAAACTTTCAGACAGATGAAAGAAGGTTCTGTCGTGACCTGAGTGTAAAAGGAAATAACCAGCAAGACATTGAAGTTCCTCAATTGGAAGATATGACTAACTACTGATCGGGAGTTTGGGGAAAAATGAACAGATGCAATTTGGACACTGCGTGGTTCAAACTGGAGAAAGCAAGGGAAATCAATAGCCCTGAAATGCAGCTGATAAACATCGCAGCTTTAGATGTTTCATCCGTCTTGAAAAGGGCAAGTAACTGGAAAGCTCCAAGTTCGGACATAGTGCACAACTTCTGGTACGAGTACATGACAAGTGTAAATCTTGCATTGGCAAGGTGTTTTCAGTTGATCATGGAACATCCAGATCTGATGCCAGGTTTTATGCTCCAGGGTACTACGTATATGTTACCTAAAAAACCAGATGCTCTAAATCCATCTGAATTTCGACCGATAGCCTGTCTTCCAGAAATTTCAAAATGTCTTACAGCTATCATTGCGGAATCATCAACGGAACTTTCACATGGCGTAAATTTACTATAGGTGACCGTTTTATTCCGTGCCGCATGACTATTTTCTTGAACTCTTAAAACTTTACAAAATCTGCCAACGCATTATTGACTTTCCAAGTCATGCGATAAGGGCTCTGGGATAAAATAATCAAGTATTTTGGTCATGGACAACCGGCGATAACTAGACCAATACGTTTTACGATGACGTACATTTTAAGGAGACTCCTTGAGTGCACTATGTTTCTGTTTAGCGTTTAACCACTTGAGCAAAACACTAAACAGCATGTCTCAGGTCTTCAGAATTCATTATAATAAGGATGGTCATAAATTCCCCCATCTCCTGTACATATATGACCTGCCGCTGTAGTCTAGTTCAGACTAGAAACTGCAGCAGGCGATCGATGTCACAAAGCAGTTTTCCTATGATTGTTAACTTTGCATCTCTCAGGGAAATACTTGATAAGACATTGGATGGATTAAAAGACAAAAAAATATATATATCTTGCAATAAGATTTTTTCATTTGTTTACGTGGAAAAAATTAAAATCACGCAAAAGTGACTTTTTTAAATATGCAATTGTTATTGCAGTAACTAATTAACAAGTTTTAAACTGGCTGAAAATTTGTCCCTTATCATGCTTAAAAAGTGTGCCAAAATTTACCCCAAAATAATGATTAGTTTTCATAACGACTTATTGGTTATTAAAAAATTGATAATTTTTAACGGAATTTCTACACATTTAACCTAAAGTATATGAACAAAAAGTGGGTTATTGTACTCTACGGGAGTTGTGCTATCAAGTACACTTAGCGGCAAAACGATTTTTCATTCTTAAATTGCACAAAAATGGGTGCAAAAAGAGGGTATGTTTTTTCGTCATAAACAAATAGAATAACTTTTTCTATTATATTATATTTTTCCAATAAACAAATATATTAATGGCAAAATTGGGAAAGACAAATAACATATTTTAACCAATAGATTTGTAACCAGCACCGAAAGCTAGTTCGAATTAAAAAAAAAACATTTTGATTCATCAATCTGTAGCTGAGATATTAAAACTGTCGGCCATTTGAACATTTGAATTCAATTCCAGCGCGAGCTCCTGGCATGCCACTGCGGCTTCCCCTACTCCGCCACCACTGAGTGCATCGAACCTTTTCTATCAACTTTTCCGTGAATTAGACATGATTATAAACAATAACTTTAGGATGAATATCTTCGTGAATTTTATAACAATTATTAGAACGTAGCAAGTAAGTTCAAAGAACGCTTCGAATTGTCATTGACTCACACACTCAGTCATAAGTGTGGCAACTCCGAGTGTTAGAAAGCGTGTTATTCGAAATTCGCACATAAACTAGAGCACGTGGAGCGGATGCGACGTTGTCAGATCTTTAGTTCGCTATCGTCAGTTATACTGAAACGGCCAGTCATAACCCAAAAATTATAGATTATATTTATGTAAGTAAAATGAAAGATTCCAGAAAAAGTTACAAATCCTAACTTCATACGCTTCTGACTCAACGGTGAATTTTGAATCCAAGTATAAACTCGCAATTAAAGATGATTACGCGAATCTTGAACGATCAATAATTTCGCGCACGTCATTACGAAATGGTAGGGATAAAATGGGTCCGCGCGGGTTTCGAAGTCAGTCGAAAAGATTGGAGTTCTATTCCTTTTGGGAGCGCAGAGGGTGAGCCACGTTTGGGATTCTCTATGCATTCAGATGATTTCTAACAAGGAGTTACATTCTCTAACAACGTTTTACAGGAAAGCAAAAGCAATCCTAAATTTGAAAAGTTTTCTAATGCTCAGGACATTTAACGCGGGTTCTTGTCTTTCAATTTAAAATAATTTGGTGATTGAGTAAGAATAAGTTGACGTTTGATTTTGTGGCAGCTTTATACTTCATTTCATTCAGACCTCGCAGTGCGGAATTGAATGTTAATTTTTGAATCCAGGGGTAAATAATTTTGAGTTGTTTTCTCAAAGTAAATTCCTATAATAAAATTTAAGTCAAGAGAAGATTTATTTTGAGACAGCTTTCTACGCTGTCCTAATCGATGGAAACCTCGCTGTGCGAATACGTTTTTAATTGTAAGCTCTGAGATTTCGATTTAATTGGAGCAGTCATTTGAGTTACAGCTTTGCACTCTAATTCGCGGAGACCTCGTTGTGCGGAATCCTTTCACTTATTTTGAATGAAATTTGAAGAACAGTATCAGTTAATTCAAGTGAGTCTGATTGACCCCATTATTGTGAATTTTATGACAGAGACAAACACTTCGCAACCATGTCTCACTTGAGTGATCCCAACATCCTTTTAAAAGATTCAGTAATTTATTAAACTAATAAAATGAATCGGAACGACCAGATTCTCTATCTCGAGTCTCCTGCAATAATTAATTATTATGGATCCCCAGACAATTATATCTCACGGCAATTTCTAGTTGCAAATTATTTCGCATTCAAAGGCCTCTGAAAATCCACAATTAAATAATGTTGAAAGCACTATATTTTTGAGGGATGTTTCGTACTTACTTAAACCATTTTGATTTGTTTAAACAATTTTTCCCTCATGTAAAGCGTGAAAAATTATTACTGCCTGGAATTAATGACACAACTGAAAGAATTTAAGAGTAATATTTTTTTCTACAGAATATTTAGTAAATTTTTTAATGATTGACATTTTTTTAAACATTTTTTCTCTGTAAATCGTAAAAAATGTTTTCTTTTCAGCAATTAATGACACAGTTAACGCTATTTTAAGAATATTATTTGTTGCTTGGGTTATTTAAAAATTATATAAACAATTAATAATCATTAATGATCATTATTATAAACAATTTTTTCAGTCTGTTATGAATAGTTATTTTTTCCGATCGTATTTGTTAAAATGAATAATTCGTCAAATGAATTTCGGGTAATAAGCGTCAACGTAGAAGCGTATATATTTTGATTAATAGTTGTTTAAATAATTGCAAAATATCGTAAGCAGAAAATATTACTTTTAGCATTCGTTAATTGTGTCATTAATTCCAGAAAAGAATAACGCTATTCCTATTTACAGAAAAAACATTGCTTAAACAAATTAAAATTGTTTAAAAAGTTGCTGAATATCCTTTAGAAAAAATATTACTCTCAACATCTGCTAATTGTATCATTAACTCGAGCAAATAATAAATTGTCATGCTTTAAAAGGGGAAAAAATTATTTAAACAAATCGAAATTGTTTAAGGAATAACCAAACATCCTTAAAAAACATAGTGCCTTCAACATTCTTTAACTATGCAATTATTTCCAGAAAATAATAACATTTTACGACTTTAGTGAGAAAAAATTGTTTAAAGAAATAACAATTGTTTAAACAGTTTAAGTTATTAAAAATATACTTTAAAACTCGTCAATTGATACCCCCCGAGCAACTTGAAATAGATTAAAAATAATAAAATCATTAAACAGTATCAGGGTGATCAATGAAGATAGGGAAGAAATTGAAGAACTGAAATTATCCGAGGCGCCTGTGGTAGGGTTCACTTGTGATCACCACACTGATGAGTCCACACAGGTGAACCCTGCACGAAACGCCAGTAAGCATTGTATTTTATTTCCGTGCCCCTATTGATAAGATCCCTGTTATCAATGGGGATTCGAAAACCTTCAATATCCCCTTCTGAGGGAGAAGGTCCTAGTAAGGGTTGAGAGAAATGTTGATGGTTCAAAATAAGGCACGCCTAAACGTGGCCCTAGGTGTGGAGGGGGAGAAACTGATGGGTGAGCTCCCTACCGCGGGAGAGGGGGAGGGGCGAAAGGACTCGGAGACGGTAGCCTGGTTGGAAAACCCCGAATGGAACTTGGTGACCCTATGGACATAGAAGGCGGGGCGGAGATAAGGGCCCAGTGTGAGAAACGGAATTCGCCAAGTCCTGGGACGTGAGGAGCTGTTGTTTCTTGCTTTTCCTCCGCCTACGATTCAGTCATTTCCCGGGGCGTTTATAAGGTTTCCGACCGATGACCTCTGGATACCTAACGGAATTCCGATCACCGGAGGGCGCCGATCGAAGAAACGGAAACATGAGGATTCAAAACGACTCAATATTCCGATCGAAAGATTAAATATACGATAGCCGAAAGGGTCCATACGGAGGTATAGGAAACGAAGGGTCTCACGTATCGTGCCCGAAAGGAAAACACGAAGAGCTCATTCGAAAGTCACTACCTTGGAGTAGTAACTCCCAAAACGAGCCCTTATCCTAGCTCGGTCCGTCGACGGCCCGGTGGATGTCAACCGCCCATCCTAAGCGAAACGAACGATAAATTAAACACGCGATCGCGCCACGCACTACCGATGCTTGAATCGGATTGTCTGCCGGATTTTCCGACAACGCCGCACTAATTATGGTCCTCGATGACGTAAAAATCCTGGGGAACCTCCGGTGCAGCCGATGATGGTTAATCCTGAGTGATCCAGAGTGACGTCGTTGGAAAATTGTCTAAGATTATTGCAGAGTCTGGATGCTAAACGGGACTTGGCTTCGAAGGGTATTTAGGGGAAAAATAGAATTAACTAAAGGGTGAAAAAGCAACTAAATAAAAGACTGGAATTTTAAAGTAGAAAAGAATTTAAGTAAATGATGCAGCTATACAATTTGCAGGGAATCGGGAGTCGCAGCGCAGGGTTACCCGGACCCGCTGCGATCCTCGGTCGAGAAGATACTAACTGGCTCCCTGCCGATTTTTCGTAGTTCTTAAAACGCCGCGCAAACCTGCGCGCATTCCAGCGGTGGGGAGGACGGTTCGAGCCCTGTGATCGGTCGTCCGCTCCTCTCACCTACTGGAATACGGCGAGAATTTGCTGCCTTCGGTTCCCGACAAGTCTGTCGCCTAAGATAGTTGAAGCTCACGCGAAATCGAATGGCAAAGTATAGGCAAAGAGAACATTACGAGTAATTTTGATCCGGAAGTTTGGATAAGAATAAAGACAATATCCTTCAAAAATATGTATAACATTTAAAGAATCAGGACAATATCAAATATCAACTTACTCAATCTATTTAAGTTCAGATTCCTAGGTCTTTATCAGATTATACTTCGCCATATCTTAACGCGCCCATTACTTACTTATAAATAATTTTACTAATGTGGAAGTGTTGCTAGCGAATCCGAATAAATACCAGATAAGAAAAATATTTTTATATATTGCTAATTGTTCTTAAATGCATTCTTTCTGTCAAAATGAGTGAACGAAACGAGTGTTTTGAGTGATGTGATATACTACTACGCTATAATTTAATAATTGTCGTAAAACAGCTGCCTCCCTCGCTATAATATATTTATATACTTTTACAAACAATAAACTACTTACTTACATTGGATTTTCCAATCTGAACCGGATTTTTCTTCGAAAGGAAATGTGCTACGCTAGTTTTTTCTAACAGATTTAAATTCAACATTGAAACATCTATAAAACGTGGTGTCGTACACCAAAAGAAACTTTTTTTTCTCGTTCCAGTACAATTTTGTCACAAAATGACGGTGTCTTTCTCGCATTTTCCAGGCCGGGAAATTCGGGAAAACAGTTCTCTCAAATTTTTCCCTTATTGTGCATTTCATGAGCTTTAACTTCGTTTGAAGATAACTCATTTTGGTCTATTCGTTTGAGAGGTATTAGGTTTTGCAAGTAAATTTTGAAAAAGGCGACTGTGCGGCCGCCTAAGCGTAATTTGAATAATTTTTTTAGGTAAACTTAATACTTGAACACACATTGCTTAGATAATTCTACAATTATTTATACACATTATTTTATTGTTATTATTGATTAAATGAAATACGTCTAGAAATACATTCGCTTCGCGATTTACCTGCAAAAAATGTTTAAGGCCATGTGGCGAGAGGGTCACGTGACCAAACCTGGTCTTCAATTTTTCTTTCCCAACTTACGTCTAAACGAAATAAGGTATCGCTTTGAAAGTTTGGGAAATGAAAGAGGAGGTAATAAAGTCCATGTCTCTGCTTTGTTCCGGTGGAAATTTTAAGAAAAATTTTTTTTGAAGAAAATACCAGTGGAAGTTTTCTTTCCCAACTTACGTCCACACGGAATGAGATATTGTGTTAAAAGTTTGGCACGATAAATAGAAGGCATGCAAGAATCTGTCTCTGGTCCTAAATAATTGGAATTGTGAAAAAAGTTTTTTTTTATAACTATTTTGGAGAGTTATCGACCGTGCTGTCGTCAAACCCTGCAAGCAATTTGCAATGTTTCGAATGGGCTAGTTATGACGTTTAAATTGACCAAAGTTGGGCAAAACAACAAAAATTGCTCACGAACATTATGCACAAATAATTCAAAAACTAATGTTTGCACTTGAAATGCAAATAAACATGTTTGGTCTGACATACGTATCAGTCTGGTATCAGTTGTGTCCAAGCAGCACTAGCGCAGCGAGTAGACAACTTCGAACTTCTAGGGGCCTGTAGGTAAAGCAGATTGCATGATTACCGTCAGAGAAAGCTGAAAGTCAAACTTCTGCTGCAAAACCTAAATGTATCCGTCGAAAATCATTATTTGCATAAATAAACTTTTTTCTTCCTCCGGCTCTTGGCAAGACCACAAACGATCCTTTAATATTTATTAACATTTCCCGAAAAAAAATTACGTGTTATTTAAACTTTTATTTTTCAATATCGGTGAAAAAATATTGATCTTAGGGCTGACTTGATCAGCTGTTATACTCATCACATGGCCTTAAACAAATTAAAATGTTGTAAGTAATTTAAAATGAGTTTAATGACTACTTAATAAAATGGAAATTTGTCACGTACGGGGTTTTCTTTGGGGACCCATAAGAATGGCTTAAGGGGCTTCCTAGAGTTCGATTTTTAGTCCATGTATTAAACATGACAACTTTTCTCCTACGATTATAAGTTATTTGATAAGGGAAAATGCAAGAACAAGTCATACGTGTCGAGTAAACATTATCTCACATTGTATATGCGTATACCTTTTTCCCTGATTAAAATGTTTATGTTTTCGAGAGGTTAACAAGTACATCACAGGTTAAGAATTAAAAATATTAAATGTTGGAACTAATTTGGAGACCAAAATGATTTACCGTCAGTTAATTTTAATAAAAGATGCCGCACCTAGCTAACATAGTTACTAGTCTAAGTAGAAACACATGCATAGGGTCGTTATTTAAACTTCAGAAAAAAATCTCAGCTTTTCCCAGGTTTTCAATCAAAAATATAAATGATACAATACTAATTAACTTATTTATACATTATGAAAACGATTAAACTCAAATTTAGAATTTCATTTCATTTTCAAAAACTCTTTGAAAAATGATTAGAACATGGCCGAAATGCATTTTTGCATCCCTTATGTTTTGAAATACTGATATTACTTATGCTTGAATGTGTCAGAAAATATGGTTTGCTTACCTTCCATTTGCATTCTGTACACTGCAACTGACTAGTTAGTAATCCAGAAAAAGGGTGCAATTCCATTGAATACTCTGAAATGGTAGGAAGCGAAATGGCGCAAAGCGAGTTCCAGGGTCTGAATGATCCATTTTCTAGAATTTTGTTGCCACTAAAACCTGATATTATTTCTGAAGATCTGGCGAGGATCATTCCAGGTTTGACAGGCAGAGGAACGTTAGAAACATTACCGATTGTTTTGGTCGACGCTGCTATATAACCAATGCAATTTTTATCCATTCCATTGGTCGTCCGAACATCTTTTAGAGCGGTTGTAATATCGTTGCAAGACACGCTTCTTAATCCTAAAGGATCTCCCGAGCCCTTCATATCAGTTCTCACTGGTGTAATGTTTGGCAAAGCATCAGATAGACATCCTTTCTATAAATATTAATGTCAACAAGAATGAAAAATGTATCAAAGCATCTTTTTAGAAATTATGTATAATTATGGCTAATTTTTTAATAATTACTCTGTTTGTTGGTTGAGATTCGGTCTGAAGCGCACTAAGAACCACGTGGAACAGTTCATGTGCATCTTGATGCCCTGAAGCAAAAGTCCACAGTGGACCGAGAGACATTATAACTTCTACTGGGGAGACGTCTCCGAACATATCTTCTGAATAACCATTAATCTCTAGAAAAATTTTGAGAAAATTTTAGTATTATTATTCTTACTCCTTCTTATACTTGAGGTGACGTGGTGTATGTGTGATAGTCCAAGCGTTGACCGTTCTGATTTCAGTAAATCGAGAATAAAAATGTAAGTAACACCAAGGTAAAGCTTGCGTCTCGCCCTAACTAATTCAGCAGGGATGGCACATTTTATCCTGTCCGAAATACCAGGCAGCTCTCTTTAAAATTCAGAAAATGGCCTCTGAGAGTGAGCATGCAAAGTTTGTAGAAGCTATAGAGGGGAAAATAAAAATAAAGTGTTTTTACTTAAAAACGGTTATGCCGGCTTCAATGAAAAAGATGTATGTTGCGTAGTATATGAGGGGAATTCACAAGGAGAAAAATAAGGAATATCCGGCAGAAAATTATGAGTGAAAAAATGTTGAAATTAAAAACAAAAAATTTAGGCTACGTTCCAGAGATAAAAGTCCAAAACCTATTTTAAAAAAATCCAAGGACTGTCTATTCAAGAATATATTCTTATAACATTTTTTTAGGGGCAATTTTTCGAAACAATTTTTCGAGCATTAAATACATTTGGTAGCATACATATTTTTATTTAAATCATTTCAGCCTTTTACCACAGAAACGATTTTTTGTTAATTTCACCATGCAAATAATTATGCAAAAAACGCTTTTTACATTTTTAATAATTTTTTACAAATATTGTTTGGTATTTCACCAAATCTAATTGGAAGAATTCTCTAAAAAGAATAATAAAAGTTTCCTACTAAAAGATCATTCTCAATTTTTTTCTTTCCAACAATTTTAGCAATTCTCATTTTAATAACTACATTTCAGCAATTATGATGAAAAACTTTATAAGAAGGATACAAAAATGTACTGAATAAGAAATTAGGCAATTTTGTTTTGATTTTCGAAAAATTGTTTTCAAAAAATATCACAAAAGAAAATTTTGTAAAAATATATATTTTTTTCATTGAAATCGGCCAAGCCATTTGTCAGTAAAATCATTTTTTATTTTTCGTTTCCCCTCCATAGCTTCTACAAAAATGGGACTTAAATGTCAAGTGGTAAAAGGATGTCATGTCTCATTGGTATCCAGCTATGTCAACAGTGTGTGCCCGATACGTGCAGGGGAAACTTTTACATGCTTCCCCCCAGAGGCCCTTTTCCAACTTTCAAAGAGGGTTTCTCGGTATTTCGGACAGGGAAAAATGTGTCAATCCTGGCGAATTAGGGGCAGACTGAAGCTTTAATTTGGCGTTGTTTTCATCCTTATTCTCGATGTTTTCGAATCTCACCGGAAATATGACTTTCGAAAATGATTGTTAAGGTTTTCAGACAGGGTGGAGTGTGGCAACCCTAGTGCTTTGGATTAGGCTCATTCAGTCCTACATTTTGAGCTTTTGTTCATCCTTATTCTCGATGGATTGGAAACCGACCGAAAAATCGTACCCGAAGTGACCTTTCACTGATTATCTGGACAGGGTGAGATTAGGCAACCATACCGATTTTTTGGTATGCCTTTTTATTTAAAACCCCCAGTAAAGGAGTTCTATACACGAGTCACCCTCACGGCTAAAGTATTACTTTGGTCCTTTAGCATGAGTACATACACCTTCTAACGACATTACTTCACTAGGCAGCCGGTTAATGAAAATGTAACAAGTATAAAACCTGTTCGAACTTCGCAGATGGTTACCTATCCGAGTGCTATCCGCGCTTGAAATGGCTTGAAATATGGAGTCTTCTCAAGTCGAGATTCACCTCGCAACTAATGTTGCCTGTTAGGCAAATTTATAAATACTTATAACTAATAATATTAATCTGTTATTCTTACAGATTCTCTGGCGGAAATACAAAGTATTTCTGAAAAACTTTGCAAGAACCCGTGTTTTATGAGTTCAAACTTACAAACAGTGAATTTCGGAAAAAATTCGATGACACTTTTTGGAAATTCGAACTCTGATAATATGGATGTTTCATAGAGGCCCCCGCTGGGGGCTCAGCTGGGTTGCCCTCACAGATCAAAGATTAAAATTTCTAAGTCGGAAAGGTGAATATTTTATATACTAAAAAATGGACATAAAAAAATTAATTTAAAAATATGGTTCATGCGCTCTAAAATCTCAAAATAAAACACATAAAAACCAAACCTTACACGAAAATTTAAAAAATGTTATTATTAAGAAATTAAAAAAATACACGATCAAATTTCTGAGTTCCGTCGTTAAAAACTTTAAATGCTCATAAAAAATTACATTTCCTGTCATTGTAAAAAGTTGTAAAATAGTCTATAATGGGAAGAAACGAAATATCATGCGAAGACCTTCTGTCAAAAAATACATCACGTAATTACGTTACGTGCAGAAAGAGCAGAAAGAGCTGTCGAGGCAGCTATGTCTACGACGAACGCTAAAAATACTTCGAAACTATGTATATAAAGGATAACAGGTTATGGTTTCTTGGTGAGAATAAACGCCAAAAAGGTATGTAGCAGTGTGAGAATCGTTTCTACCATTGAGTTAAAAAAAAAGGAAAGTTAAAATTCCCCTCTACAATCATCCTGCGAGAGTTCTAATTTATTCGCCTTTCCCAGTCGGTTGGTTCAGCGAAGGGAAGTCCAAGATGAGACCTCGCTTTTCAAGGCATTGAATTTAAACCGTCTTAAATTGGCTCGAAATGCGAGGCCTCGAGTTATTTTACCTTGCTTTCCTTGACATCCGTCTTGAAATTCCTAGAGTAGAACGGCATCACTAATGTCAATAAATCCAACAATTTTAAAGAATGAAAATGTTGAAACGGTTAATAAGCGAATTGTTACTGATGTAACTAAGGTTTATATGAAAAATAGTATTTTTTTATTATTGTAAAATGCGTTCTACATATTAAGTTACTTTAATTAAGAATCATGTGTACGCCGGAAATGTAATTATACCTTATGTTAGATAACGCCAAATAAAGTTTGTAATAGTCACTCATGTCGATTGCAGATCTATACATTTTTTCGAAGGAGGTAAAACAGAAATAATTTTGTAATGTAATATCGAGAACAATCACGCACACATGATTCACATCTGGTCGGTTATCGTTTGTTTATTCGCATTCCTCGCAGTTCTACGATCTTTGAAATAAAAGTCATTGGTGTAGTTTCGATCTTTCTCACTCAACATGCATTATTCATACAATCATCAAGGACATTTTGCGACTTATTGTCAACACGAGAACCCATAATATGAAAAATGACGCAGTGGTTATTAAGTTGATTAGGTTTAAAATTTTGTTAAGAGGGATGTGTACTAGCGTGGGAACTCTGAGTTGAGTATGCGAGAGAGACAGAAATATGATAAGCACGCCCAAAGGGGTGGAGCTTGTTAGTGATAAAAAAAATGTTGACAGCCAATCATACTTGGAATATTTTCAGAAAAAAAAGGGTACGTAGTAAAAAAAGTTTGAAAAAAATTGCCTGGGAGAAAGTCATCACCAGGGGACCGTCACCTTGGGCCAGGCATTGTCTGGAAACCGCTACCCTTGCGGCGGACCGTAGTATGTCGAACGGACGGTTTTTGACCTCGCGAAAACTTCCCATTGTTTGAGATTAGACACAGCGGAGAAAAATCCGATTTTTATACAATATTAATTAATAAAATTTTAATATACTACATTAGCATCGTTATATTATTCTGAGTAAATCAAAAAAAGGTTGATAAAAATCGGTATATATTGTCAATCTCAGCCGCATAGGTTCCTATTCCCCAAAAGGGAACGTGTTTTCTTCCTTGTAATTGTACCAAAAGATAACTTGAGAGAGATGTCTTCTATTCCTCAAAAGTGTCCATATTTCGAGATTATTTAATTGCTTCTAATTAATTCACAAGCCGTGTAATAAATTGTCTTAATTCCTTCGTATGGAATATAAGATTTGAAAACTTAATTTAATCAATTAAAGTCCGTCTTTCTAGAGTTAAGATTATTTTAATTTACACATTTAAATAGATTTCTTTGGTGCATTTTTCAAGACGTTTAAATAAATTATTAAAATGTAAATAAATACAAATTTTAATATTTTTCGAATTTATAAGTTATAGAAAGATTTAATAATAAAACATAGGTTAAATAAATTCTTTCGTTAAATTTTACTAAATCGATTGAGAGGAATAGGATTTTCACTTTTTCTATTCCCGTTGGAGGATTTTTAGTTCCTGACTCTTAGGAATCCAAGCATACCGCACAAGTAATAATGGTTAACAATAGTTTTTCATTAAGTAACCGTGAGGAGTCGAAAAAAAGTTTGAGACGCTGAAAATGCTCTTTTTCAATTTTCGTCTGATTGAAACATATGGTGGAGATAATTTCTAAATATACTTGATATCAAATACAAATTTGGATTTCAATTTCTCATTCTACTAGAAAAAGTCGTTTTTAATATAAGAATCTTATTTTTTATTGTTAAATAATCGTTAGAAACCGTGAAATTATTCTTCAAAAGTAGGGTAACTTTGACCAAGTATGTTTTTAATATCAATATCAATAATTAAAATTTGTGCTAGCAGTGCGAGCCTAGTACAGATTGCTAAAGTCGCAGTACTGGGCATCTATAGATGGCCAGTACTGGCTGGTAACGTTTGACAATGCTGCCTTGTACTGGTTCTGTACTGGCAAACCACCGGCGAACGTTTCCGTACGTTTTTCATAAAGGATCTAGCCTATTAATTTTTTTAATTTTAGGAATAATCACCACAAGGTTACTTTACAGGAAGTACAAAGTTTTAAAATATTTAAAAATATGTAACATTATCTAATAAGATTTTTAAAGGCTATGCTTTTGAGGAATTTAAAAAATGCCAATGTACTTCAATACATTTTCCATGCAGCCGTAAAATATAATTTCAATATTTTATGATATTTTTAAATATTCCATTTCTTTCTCAAGATATGTAAACAATTTCAAGGGATTTCCAAGTGTTTTCATAATTTTATTGAATTTTAAAATTTTAATGGTTTTCACAGAATTGTTTGTGACGATCTGAAGAGATTTTAAAATATTTTGTATAATTCATTTGGAATTCGCCCTAAAATCTTATTAATTTATCGTAAATCCTATTCGGTTCTTTTAATTTCTATAGAGTTCTTCTAAATTCACTTGATTCTACCCAATTGAGAGGACCTGAAGAATTCTGTAACGCTTTTTAAGCCAGGTTCTAGCTAGAACTTCTGAGCAGGCCCTGACGAGAGTGCCTAGCAGTCGGGAGTCTTAACCATTACGCTAAACCTTCGAATTGATAGTCGATGAAAAAGCCATACTCATAAGCTCCAGATCAAAAAATGCTGAACTCTCTTTTTCTAATTAAATATCTATTATTATCAGACGTTATGTACATGTAAAATGTACAAACTTTTAACATAAATATCAATAAAATAATTTTAAAACAAATCATTTCAATCGATTGAAATTTTTCTTCCTGTAATATTTCGTTTTTTCCCGCTAGACACTACATTAAAACTTTTTACAATGACAGGAAATGTAATTTTTTCAGAACATTTTCTGTACCAGATATTTCGATAGGGGCCCCAAACATTTTTTTCGAGGAACGCAACAAAAAGAAATTTGTCAAATATTATTTTGGAAAGTGTTAAAATTTCTAAAACAATATTTCAGTTTATTTCGAAACATTATAAATGATGTGTTATGCTTGGATTGGATTGTTATGCTTTTCGAGACTTATGTGGTATGCCTGGATTAGGAAAATAACGCGCTATATGTATGCGTTATGAAAAGTGAAATAATGTTTATTATATCAAAAATAGGCTTAGCCCTGTAACTTTCCGGTGCGAGGTGAAGGGTATGCATTGCATTGAGTACAACAGTCCGGGCGTGCCTAACGCTCTCTCTAACATTCTTTTCGTTTATGCATGTTTTTTCGTATTTATTTCAAAGCAATAATTCTTTCCTACATGTTAATCTTTTCAGAAAGACTTTATCTACGTTTATGCGACATACAATTTTCGACATAATCATTACAAGCCGAGAAATTGGCCTTAAAAAGTACGGTAACTTTGATCAATCATATTTTTAATATAATAAACATTATTTCACTTTTGATTACACATATCCATAGCTCGTTATTTTCCTAACCCAGACATACCACATAAGTCATGTCTTCACAATACTTTCGGATAAATTACACCGAGACAACATGTCTCAAAAAGCCCATGTACACAGCCCTCTTAAGGAATAACTTTAAGTAAATTTCATATGTGTTCCAGACAAGTTGTGTTTAAATAAAACTAGAAGTTCTCAAGCGCGCTACGCGCGCGACCCACTACTTTACTTGTGATTATTCTATTTAAAAATTAAGTTCAATAAAATACAACGATAATCCTTTTTACTTTAATAAATTATATTTATGCACGACTTCGCATGGGTACTATATACGACGAAAGACAGGGTTGCGTACACAAATTTGAAAACCTGACTAAACTCGTATGTAGCTGCATTGTAACTAAACATTCCTAAAAAAAACTGACCCTATTCGTTGAAAATAGCCAAATTCTAAACCTTTTATTAAACTTCTTTCAATAATTAATAATTCTGGTAAATTTAACAAATAACTTAGAAAAGAGTCATCACAAAGACAATCTTAGCTAACTTCGTAAACAAATTTGAATAATACCCCAACGCTCGATATGTTTATGAAGATTGTTTGAATTATTAATAATTATTATAAATTTACAAAGTAACGTGCAACATGATCATCGAAAGACATTCTTAGTTCATTCCGTAAATAAATTATGCCTCTTCCTTGAAAAATAGCCAAGCTATAAATACGCTGATAAACATTTTTTAAATAATTCATAGTTGTAGATTTTTAAAACATCAGAGAAAAACAATCATCGGAAAGATATTCTTAGTTAATTAAAATAAAAAATGAAGCCTACTTACAGTCTGTCAAGTTAAAGCGTGGGTGGCTTTACTCGCAGTCGGTAAGGTGTATCGACATGATTTTGGTGTCAAAATATTAAGAAGAGCTCCCTC
>NC_046657.1:175253435-175266427 GCF_010883055.1 Belonocnema kinseyi | reverse complement strand
GAGGGAGCTCTTCTTAATATTTTGACACCAAAATCATGTCGATACACCTTACCGACTGCGAGTAAAGCCACCCACGCTTTAACTTGACAGACTGTATAGAAAGGAAAGCAAACTCTTAATTTTTCAATTGAAATTCTTTCAATAATTAATAGTTCTAGTACATTTACAAAGCAACATAGAAAAGAGTAATCGAATAGACATTCCTAGTTGATTTCGAAAACAAATTAACTCGTAGGATAAATCTCAAACTTTTAATTTTCCAATTAAAATTGTTTAAATAACTAACATATCTTGTAAATTTACAAAGCAAAATAGAAAAGAGTCACCGGATAGACATTCTTAGTTGACTCAGTAAACAAATTCACTCGTAGAAAAGGGGACAAACACTTAATTTTCTAATTATTGTTTAAATAATTAATAGTTCTTGTAAATTTTAAAAGCAACCTAGAACAGAGTCATCGGATAGATAATCTTAGTTGACTTCGAAAACAAATTGATTCGTAGGATAAAGGTCAAAATTTAAATTTTTAAATTAAAATTGTTTACATAATTAATAGTTTTTGTAAATTTGCAAAGCAATATAGAAAAGAGTCATCGGATAGATATTCTCAGTTGACTCCGTAAACAAATTGACTGGTGGAAAAAAGGGCAAACTCTCGATTTTTCAATTAAAATTGTTCAAATAATGAATAGTTCTTGTAAATTTACAAAGCAACCTAGAAAGGAGTCATCGGATATACATTCTTAGTTGACTTCGAAAACAAATTGATTCGTAGGATAAAGGCCAAACTTTACATTATTTAATTAAAATTGTTTATATAATTGATAGGACTTGTAAATTTGCAAAGCAAAATAGAAAAGAGTCACCGGATAGACATTCTTAGTTGACACCGCAAACAAATTGACTTGTAGAAAAAGGGCAGACTCTTAATTTTTTAATTAAAATTGTTCAAATAATGAATAGTTCTTGTAAATTTACAAAGCAACCTAGAAAAGAGTCACCGGATAGACATTCTTAGTCGACACCGTAAAAAAATTGACTTGTACAACTCGTAGAAAAAAAGTTACTTTTAGTTTTTTGATAGAAATTGTTTGAATAATTATTAGTTCTTGTAAATTTGCAAAGCAACATAGAAAAAAGTTAGTTGGCTCAGTGAACAAATTGACTCCCAGAAAAAAGTACAAACACTGAATTATTTAATTAAAATTGTGTTTTCTGACCCAGCGTATAGATGTGGGTGCGGGGTGAAAAACAGTGCATAGCGTGCGGAGATGGGGGTGAAGAGGGAAGGGAAGGAGAGGAAAGTAGATGTGGAGTCAGGCGTGACCGAGAGGATGCAGGAGGTCCAGGTGGACCCCCGTGACGCGGGGCCGGCCGGATGGGTGCCGGAGGTTGAGATCATGATCTAAGAATACACGGTTTAGCCACACGCAACTAAAAAAAAGTTAACCAATAAGGAGCAACTCCACCACTTTTAACCATATTGGATAAGTGAGCGCGCGAGAATAAAGTATATTTGAAAGGAAGTAAATGCAATGAGCGAAGATTGTAAGTAAAAGATAAAGAAATTATATAGTTTATAAATTAATTAAATTAGTTTAAAAATAATGAAATTGTTGAGATGCGTAATCTAAAGTATAAACAAATATATAACATCTAACTTGTAATATAGAAGAAATACTTAGAAATATGGATAACATAACCTCTCAAGGCATCTAAGGTATTGTACCTTTTAACGCGAATGAAATGAAGTATCATCCACCTAAGGAGAAAAAAGAATATTGTTTTCGGGCTGAAAGCAGAAATAAATAAATGCAAAATATCGATATCATATCCTGTATTATGATAATATCCGTTTTTATATTTCGTATATACATAAGCACTAAATGAGAACAAAAGAACCCTTTCAGGGTACACCACTACAGTTTTCACAAAGTTAATCTTCACACGATGCGCTTTCACAAACGGATAGCGTCAGCAGTGTCCGCTTCTTGCACCTTATTTGAATATTGAGAACTTTCACAGGTATTGACATTGATTTACAATGTAGTCATAATTCATGATTTCAAATCTTTTGAGTGAAGACCGAGACGCTAACGGTTGCTATGGTAACCAAGATTGCTAAAAGTGGTGGAGTGCGAATGGGGACGAAATTGGGGGAGCCAATGGCTAGACCGTGTATTCTTAGATCATGGTTGAGATGGTTGTCGTGAAGAGAGCCAAGTGTCCAGTTCCTGCATACCCTGAGGTGGATTCTTCTGATTGGTGGGTGGGGGTAACTGGACTCGCTTGATTTTCGCCTTGATGAGTTTCCGCCACGCAGAAAGACCGTCCGGGAGTGCGGACGTTACATGAAACCGCGGCTTCTTGCGGTGCTTATCAGTAAGTGGTCGCTGTTCGGCACGCGTTTGGCAGTTGGAGTGCGGCCTCCTCGGCCTGACGAACCCGTCCTAACACAGTACGTAGGACTGGCACTATCATGGAGAATCCGGGCACCAGTATTCCCAAGCAAAATCTAGCTAACTAATCACAGCTATCACTGTACTAGTCCGTCGACACTGATACACTTCTATGAAGAGAGAACTCTGGAGGAGGAGCCCGAGATGTTGGATCGTGGGCGATGAAATCCTGAAGTCAAGACCTGTAACGATGATGAAGGCACGGAGAGGAATCACAAAAGAAAATGAGATTACTCGGACTAACTTGGCTGATGTAATTGATGGTTCGGAGGTCGAGGCCGAGCGGATCTGTCTCAAGAAAATTCGTACAACAACGGATCTTATTGACTCTGGTCTCTCTCCCGGTGACCGAGCGCGAAGCTGGCCGAGAACAGTGGGAGCGGCAGCGGGCCCACTGATTGGCTGCGAGACCGAGAACGGATTCGCATCTAGCAGTGGGGGAGTGCTGCCTCGAACGCCCTTCCTCGGTCTTCACGCGTCGACACCGAGAATCCCTAAAATTAATAAATTTTAAATCGGAATTAAAAATAGAAATAATTAATTTAAAAATATAAAAATTTTATAATTATCTATGGACTATCGTGTAATGGCCCTTCTACCCTGACTTACTTTATTTTTAATTTACTTGACATCTAAGGTTAATTTCATTATAAAATTTGCCCTAAAATTCCATTGTTATTGAAATACTCTTTTACCTCACTCTTAAAGTTATTTTAAACTCGACTGAACCACGCTAACCAGGTGAAAGAAGGGGGGGGGGGGCACGATCAGTTTTAATCTATGGTTGCTATTTATTAAATTTCTTAATTATTTTCTGTATTGAAGAGGCAGAAGGAGGGCCGTAATTACCCGCCGGGTCTGAGCTGACTAACGGCGACCTCGAGCTACAGGCTGGGTAGTTTAATTTCATTTATATTTAATTTATTTTCAAAATTCTATCACCGTCCATTTCGAGGTGCCGGTTGAGCTCCCCGGTTTCACCAGTGCGCTAGAGAAAGAAAAGAAGTGAGGAGAAAGCGAGAAGGAAGATGAAGAGGAAAAGGGAGAAGGCGCGCATTGGAGTGAGTGAGAGAGGTACTGGCGTACATGGAGAAATTGGCCTCCTAACCTCCCGAGGCTAGTCGCCAATGGCGCTCTAGACGAGTAAGCGGTCTACGCTCTTGCGTGACTGGTAGTGTGGTTTACCACCTACTTGGACGCTGAGAGTCCAACTCGTCAGAATGAAAGATTAATGCGGTGCGGCCATGATGCGGGCATAAGTAATATAAGTATAGGTGCCTACGCCGGTCGGAATTGAGAGTTACTCCGAGTTGGAAGCCTGGAGTTCAACATTCGTTGTTTCTCCAAGTTCCAACACTGGTGCCCCCACGCTTTCAGTGAGAGACAGTGGGACCACTAGTCCGATAGTTCTGCCATGGCGCATGAGGCTGGTAAGCTAGGAGGCCAATTTCTCTCTCCGTGTACGTGGTTGAAGCCTGTCGGGATGTTTTCGTGCAAAACGAAAACAAGACGGCAGGCCCGTGATTTTCCGACACTAGGGACCTTCCGGGCTATTACAGCTACGCAGGCACACACTTGTACATTAGCAAAGCAATATAGAAAAGAGTCATCGGATAGACATTCTTAGTTAACTCCATAAACAAATCTACTTGTAGAAAAAACGACAAACTCTTAATTTTGTAATTAAACTTGTTCGAATAATTAATAATTTTTGTAAATTTACAAAGAAACCTAGAAAAGAGTCATGGGATAGATATTCATAGTTGAATTCGAAAACAAATTGATTCGTAGGATAAAGGCCAAACTTCAAATTTGTTCATTAAAATTGTTTAAGTAATTAATAGCTCTTGTAAATTTGCAAAGCAATATAGAAAAAAGTCATCGGATAGACATTCTTAGTTGACACCGTGAACAAATTGACTCGTAGAAAAAAGGTCAAACTATAAATCTTTTGATTAAAGTTGTTTTAATAATTAATAGTTCTCGTCAACTTTCAAACCAATATAGAAAAGAGTCACTGGATAGACCTTATTAGTAAACTCCTTAAACAAACTTACTTATAGAAAAAAGCGCAAACTTAATTTTTTAATTAAAATTTTTCGAATAATTAATCATTTTTGTAAATATTACAAAACAACTTAGAAAAGAGCCATTGGATAGATATTCTTAGTTGACTTCGAAAACAAATTTATTCGTAGGAAAAAGGCCAAACATTAAATTCTTTCATTAAAATTGTTTAAATAAATAATAGCTATTGTAAATTTGAAAAGCAATATAGAAAAAAGTCATCGGATAGACATTCTTAGTTGACACCGTGAACAAATTGATTCGTAGGATAAAGGCCAAACTTTTAATTGTTTCGTCAAAATTGTTTGAATAACTAATATTTCTTGTAAATTTGCATAGCAATATAGAAAAGAGTCATCCGATAGACATTCTTAGTTGACTCCGGAAACAAATCTACTTGCAGAACTCGTAGGAAAAAGTCACTTTCAGTTTTTTGATCGAAATGGTTTAAATAATTATTAGTTCTTGTAAATTGGCAAAGCAACATAGAAAAGAGTTAGTTGACTGCGTAAACAAATTGACTACCATAAAAAAGGACAAACACTTAATTTCTTAATTAAAAATGTTTAAATAATTAATATTACTTGCAAATTTGCTAAGCAATATAGAAAAGAGACATCGGATAGACATTCTTAGTTAACTCCGTAAACAAATTTACTTGTAAAAAACGGGAAAACTTAATTTTTTAATTAAAATTAATCAAATAATTAATAGTTCTTGTAAATTGGCAAAGCAACGTAGAAAAGAGTTAGTTGACTCCGTGAAGAAATTGACTCATAGAAAAAAGAACAAACACTTCATTTCTTAATTAAAGGTGTTTAAATAACTGTTTTTTCTTGTAAATTTGCAAAGCAACATACAAAAGAGTCACCGGATAGAATTCTTACTCTACTCCGTAAACAAATAGACTTGAAGACAAAAGGACAAACTCTTACTTTTTAAATTAAAATTGTTTAAATAATTAATAGTTCTTGTAAATTTACAAAGAAACCTAGAAAAAAGTCATCGGATAGACATTCTTAGTTGACTTAGAAAACAAATTGATTCGTAAGATAAAGGTCTAACTTTACATTTTTCAATCAAAATTGTTTAAATAATTAATAGTACTTGTGAATTTCCAAAGCAATATAGAAGAGAGTCACCGGATAGACATTCTTAGCCGACTCCGTAAACAAATTTCCTTGTAGAAAAAAGGGAGAACTCTTAATTTTTTAAATTAAAATTGTTCAAGTAATTAATAGTTCTTGTAAATTTACAAAGCAACCTAGAAAAAAGTCATCGGATAGACATTCTTAATTGACTCCGGAAACAAATTTACATACAGAACTCATAGAAAAAAAGCCACTTTTAGTTTTTTGATCGAAATGGTTTAAATAATTATTAGTTCTTGTAAATTGGCAAAGCAACGTAGAAAAGAGTTAGTTGACTCCGTGAAGAAATTGACTCCAAGAAAAAAGAACAAACACTTCATTTCTTAATTTAAGGTGTTTAAATAATTTTTTTTCTTGTAAATTTGCAAAGCAACATAGAAAAGCGTCACCGAATAGAATTCTTAGTCTACTACGTAAACAAATAGACTTGAAGACAAAGGGCAAACTCTTACTTTTTAAATTAAAATTGGTTAAATAATTAATAGTTCTTGTAAATTTACAAGAAATATAGAAAAAAAGTCATCGGATAGACATTCTTAGTTGACTTCGAAAACAAATTGATTCGTAGGATAAAGGTCTAACTTTACTTTTTTCAGTCAAAATTGTTTAAATAATTGATAGTACTTGTGAATTTCCAAAGCAATATAGAATAGAGTCACCGGATAGACATTCTTAGTCGACTCCGTAAACAAATTTCCTTGTAGAAAAAAGGAAGAACTCTTAATTTTTTAAATTAAAATTGTTCAAATAATTAATAGTTCTTGTAAATTTACAAAGCAACCTAGAAAAAATTCATCGGATAGACATTCTTAGTTGACTCCGGAAACAAATTTACTTGCAGAACTCGTAGAAAAAAAGTCACTTTTAGTTTTTTGATCGAAGTGGTTTAAATAATTGTTAGTTCCTGTAAATTGGCAAAGCAACGTAGAAAAGAGTTAGTTGACTCGGTGAGCAAATTGACTCCTAGAAAAGAGGACAAACTCTTAATTTCTTAATTAAAGGTGTTTAAATAATTTATTTTTCTTGTAAATTTGCAAAGCAACGTACAAAAGAGTCACCGGCTAGAATCCTTAGTCGACTCCGTAATCAAATGGACTTGTAGACAAAAGGGCAAACTCTTAATTTTTAAATTAAAATTTTTTAAATAATTAATAGGTCTTGTAAACTTACAAAGAAACATAGAAAAAAAAGTCATCGAATAGACATTCTTAGTTGACTTCGAAAACAAATTGATTCGTAGGATAAACTCCAAACTTTTAATTTTTCATTAAAATTGTTTAAATAATTAATACTTCTTGTAAATTTGAATAGCAATATAGAAAAGAGTCAGCCAATAGACATTCTTAGTTGACTCCGGAAACAAATTTACTTGCAAATCTCGTAGAAAAAAAGTCACTTTCAGTTTTTTGATCGGAATGATTTAAATAATTATTAGTTCTTGTAAATTGGCAAATCAACTTAGAAAATAGTTAGTTGACTCCGTGACCAAATTGCAAAGCAACATACAAAAGAGTCACCGGCCAGAATTCTTAGTCCACTCCGTAATTAAATAGACTTGAAGACAAAGGGCAAACTCTTACTTTTTTAATTAAAATTGTTTAAATAATTAATATTTCTTGTAAATTTACAAAAAAAAAACATAGAAAAAAAATTCATCGGATAGACATTCTTAGTTGACTTTGAAAACAAATTGATTCGTAGGATAAAGGTCTAACTTTACATTTTTCAATCAAAATTGTTTTAAAAATTATTAGTTCTTGTAAATTGGCAAAGCAACTTAGAAAATAGTTAGTTGACTCCGTGACCAAATTGCTAAACTACATACAAAAGAGTCACGGGCCAGAATTCTTAGTCGACTCTGTAAACAAATTGACTTGTAGACAAAAGGGCAAACTCTTACATTTTTATTTAAAATTGTTTAAATAATTTATATTTCTTGTGAATTTACAAAGCAACATAGAAAAAAAGTCATCGGATAGACATTCTTAGTTGACTTCGAAAGCAAATTGATTCGTAGGATAAAGGTCTAACTTTACATTTTTTAATTAAAATTGTTTAAATAATTAATAGTACTTGTAAATTTCCAACGCAACATACAACAGAGCCATCGGATAGACATTCTAAGTTGATTTTGAAAACAAATTAACTCGTAGGATAAACGTCAAACTCTTAATTTTTAATTAAAATTTTTGAAATAACTAATATATCTTGTAAACTTTCAAAGAAATATTGAAAAGAGTCATCGGATAGACATGGTTAGTTGACTCCGTAAACAAATTTAGTTGTAAAAAAGGGGCAAACTCTTAATTTTTTAGTTAAAATTGTTAAAATAACTAATAGTTCTTGTAAATTCACAACGCAACATAATAAATTAAACGTATTCTTGAAAGAAGAGCCATTTATAAAAATTGTTTAAATAATTATAATGTTTGAAGATTAAGTAAAAGCTAAAAGCCATAAATGAGTTCCATTCGAATTCGAATACCTGTTACACTTTTCTATCATTCTATGGTAAGCTCTGACCAACTTTCAACTATAGGATAATGTTTATAGACCAATTAAATTTTAAAGCTTGAATATTTAGTTGTAAATGAAATATGTTTGTGTGTCCAAAAACGATAAGCGATTTATAATGAATAAATATTGATGAAATAAAAATTTGATTAAAAATTAGAGAGCAAAATAGTCGATCAGTAATTTAAACATTAAAAGTTCAATGTTAAACTTTTTTGTAAATTAAATGGTTGATGTTTAAAATAATTAATCGAAAAGTTAAAAAGATATAGATGGGGCGCTTTGTCTCTTAGTGCACGGTAAAAAAAACCGTGGCCTAGAAGCCGTAGCTATGTGCTCAGGGTAACCTGAGGACTTGTTACTACCTCGGAAAATGAAACAGATTTTTATTTTAAGGAGGTAGAAGAATTTTCACGTGCACGGTTAGACGCACATGCGCATTCAAGCTACATGCATAACACACATACACACTCATAAGCTGGCCAGCGCACTCATTTACTCTCCAAAGCTCATGCTTAACTGCACAAAGAAAAAAGAAGTCCAAGCTGGCAAAAATGGCGGCGCCAAGGTACGGCGAATTGGCCTTATTCCTATGCTCCTGAAGTAATGCGTAAGCGGTTCCAAGAGCATCGGTTGGCAGGTAAGGAGTTAAGGTTTAGTGTGTAGGTGCCATTTCGGTAAGTCCCACACTCACCTTCGTTCCTTGTGGACCGCGCGCCCGTGTGCGCATGTTACGTGTACGTATATTACGTATATATTCGTGATGTGTATATATTGGGCCGACGGCCCCCAAGGTTTGAATGTGGTTAGTGCATGGGCATTTCTCCGTTTTTACTCCTTTTGCTCTCTGATACGAATGATTCTTTCTCTAGCACACACAAAATTTGATCCTATTGGGTTCACTTGAACAGTAACGTTGCTACGTAAATTCATGTTATAGACTATGAGAGATGAACATTGACTGGTTTACGCCAGTAGATGACGGTATCTATTTTTACAGACTTTTTGTGACAAGTCCTGTCGTCGCCAGTCTCTGTTCGTCCGCCCAGCCATAAACTGTTTCGTGTCGCTCGGTGTCACTGTGTATGCTGTGAAAATCGCTATCCAATTCCGCCATCGCTCTCGAACTCCACTAAGTCGCTGCGTCACCTCCTGTGAAGGAATCTACAACGCTGCTACAACGATCATTGTCAGGGTGACCGTGCCGCCAACGCACCAACATCTTCGACCACCAGCCTTCCAACATAGAATAGCGGTCTCATCGAATGAAAGTGACAATAGAGGTTTTATTATTTACGCACCGACATATTTAAGTGTTCGCCCTTTTTGATTTCTTTCCATCCTATTGTGTACACATGCCTTGTCACATTATTGCATTTGACATATTTGAAGGGTCCGCGGTCTAAACCTATTAACTCACATTTGAGAAAGGAACCCGCACTAAATGTATGGGAAAATGGCTTTTGGCGGAATTAGCTGAAACTTTGTAATTTTTAAGGTTATAAGTGCCGGATGAAATATCCGTAAAAAAATATTTAAAAATGGACAGTTTTAGCGCTATGCGGCGCTAAGCGCTCAAGATCAGTGAATAAAATGATTTACGACAGATTTTGTTACAAAAACGATGTCAACATAGAAATCACGGTTTAGATCGTGGTCTGTCATATTTTCGCCTACACCGTTGACTCATATAGCGCGGTTCTCAAAACGATCAAACGCTAAGCGCCCAAGATTTTAACTTGACTAACTCATCACTTTTTTAAAGGCAGAAATGGTACCCAAAGTAACATTAGTACCTAGTGCGTACATTCTGATAATTACATTGTACTGTTCTCAAGAGTGCCGAACACTAAGCGCTCATGATCAGTGAATAGAACGAATTACAATAGATGTAGTTACAAAAGCGATGTCAACATATAAATCACGGTTCAGATCGTGGTCTGTCATATTTTCACCTACATTGTTGACTCATATAGCGCGCTTCTCAAAACGATCAAATGCTAAGCGCCCAAGATTTTAACTTGACTAATTAATCACTTCTTTAAAGGCAGAAATGGTACCCAAAGTAACATTAGTAACTAGTGCGCACATTCCGATAATAACAGTGTACCCTTCGCAAGAGGGCCGAACGCTAAGCACCCATGATCAGCGAATAGAACCAATCCCACTAGCTTTTGCGAAATATTAAACTATTTCTGGATCTTGATTCGGGTTCACTTGGTCACCTGTATTAGCAGCGTCTAGAATCCTTTGTAGCAAGAAAGTTTGAGGATACTTTACGTGTTTCTGGTGACATGCATAACCCAGGAACCATAAAACGCTTGCAATATGTGCGCAAGTGCCAAGAGTTCTGGCCTCTGACTTACATGTGCAGTAATAACCGAGAAGCGTTTCGTTATTCTCTGGTCATATGTCATCGATCTCATTGAACGCTATCTACAGCTGGTACCTTGTCGCATTTCGGAAACGAAAAAATACTCGTACTTTGATCAAACCAGGTTCATTCAGTCGCGAATCTAGTTGAAACTTCTCACCTTCTTCTTGTTGCAACTTGTCTTGAACGTAAGATGGGGCAAGTTCTACTTGATACACGCCAATTGTTATGTCGCGTATTTCTTCCAATGTAAGGCGAGGAAATTGTGGTACTTGAAGTTTATGCAGGCGATTCCAATTTGCGTTTCCGTAGCGCATATTGTCCACTTTGCGCGCGCTTGTACAATATTTGGCTCACGAGCTCTCGCTATATATTCTCTTGCAAGCTCTGCTGTAGCGCCTTGCATCTCGATAACAGGATGGTATCGATTAATTATGGCACCAGCAATACGAAAGAAGTCCCTTAGATTGTGTAAATGAGCCATCGGAATGGTTTTCTCGAAGAACTTGAAAATGGACTTTATGTGGCCATCTCTGGGTTCCACTATCCATCTAGATTTCGCTATTAGCCGATCTTCGTTTCCTTCTTCCGTTACCGATTGACTCTGTCCTTGTTGGAAAAATGGTGGTATCTTGGACACAATTCCTAAGCGTTTTAAAAGTGGTTGGGCATCTCTATATCCACGGTCCTCTATAAAAATATCACCAATGTCGAAAAATTCTCTCATACCTTCCACATCTCTTTCAAATTCGTTAATGAGCATTTGTGCGTCATTGTTACAAGGACCATATTTTTGTCCTTGTATTTCAAGTATGTATCCATCTGGAGCAACAATGAGAGTAGGTTATACCAAGCGACGTCCTTTATGTTTTCAGAATGACTATCGAAGTACGCGAAAGTTATTGCTCTTCTGCATGTAAGCATAAGTTCCATCGATGATAGCAATAGCTCTGGGAATTTCTGATTGCCGATTATAAAGTTCATTGGCGAATCATGTCACGTGTCTTGCAATGAATTCCTCTCTACTTATCGCATTAAATCCAATGTTACCAGACACAAATCGCTGCATTAAGGACTCTCTTACAGTAGAAATGGCCATGCTTGTTGCTTGCCGGCTCGAATAATGCAAAATCACTTTCAGAAATTCATCAGAAAGACCTTGACGCATTTTGCAAAGGAAAGTCAGCAGATCCTTTTTCCACACGTATCTGGCACCATGTCCATGTAACTGCGGAATAGGATCACAAAATGCATACAATTCTCTAAATTGTTTCTTTGTTACAGGAGCAATAGCTTCAAACTCTTCATCAGTGAAACTATCCTCATTATTAAACGCCGCGGCCGCATGAACATTTGCTTCGTTAAGAAGTTGCTGCAAAAACAGAAGTAACTGCTGTCCCGGAATCCTATAGGTCTATTAATCGCTTCTAGTCCAGTAAGCAAGGGGCCTAAGATGAAACCATGTTCATCCAAATGATTTAAGCATGCTCTTATTTCTTCTGGAATGAAAATGTCCATGACAATAAAAGCGTTAACTCTACATTCAATTGAAAGCCTTGGAGTATTAACATCATCATTACAGAACATGTACGTTTGCCTGCCTGTTTATGTAAGAACAATCAGTCTTAAACAGCCTGGGTCACGTTGGAGCTCCTCTATCTTATTGCGAATCGATTGATTCTAATTGAGACATAACCTACTCTCATCGGTGACTTAAAGTGGTGGTCTTCGAAGTTGAAGGCGTCTAAAAATTGCAATGTTTTGCCTACCAGGATTATTATTTCCATCAATTCGAGCCATTTGTCCTGGTTGATAGACTCTATCGCACACATAGCAATTAACTCGAACTCTGAATGCCATTTTTTAAACCATAAGAGAAACAAGCTCTTATGCTCTTGAAAGACAGAGGAATGTATTAATAAAACGAAAGAAAAATTCAGAAACAAGAAAATAAAACAAATAAACGCAAGAAAATAAACACAAAAAGGGAATAAGAAATACAACACAATTAATACAGAAGGGAACAGAAAGGATTTTTTTTCCTAAGCTTACCAATAAAATTACTATCCGCTTTCGAGACCGTTCACAAATGAAATGACAAGCATACCATCGTCAATGGAAATAATAAGTGATTCCTCTAGAATCAAACCGAAAGGCCTATGACAAAGCCACTGAACGCGTCTTCGGGTTGCGGATAGCGGGTTCCTGTGTCAAAGGTTTCTGCTGAATATGGTTACAAAAATATATAGGCAGTCGCGGACAATTGTCCAGGGGTGGTCCCGAAGGAATTAACCCCCAAGCGGAGGGGTGAAAACTGTGCCGACAGCTGAATGGCACCTGGGTGAGGTGTCTAGAACGGTGACTCTGGGATACCGGGCGACCTCTCAGAGTACGCAGCCTTATCCTTGCAAGCGGGGCTCTACAAG
>NC_046657.1:175247774-175253335 GCF_010883055.1 Belonocnema kinseyi | reverse complement strand
TGACCTATCGATGGCCTGGATTGATTATCGGAAAGCTTTCGATTCGACCTCCCATAGACTTATCATCTGTCTTTTGGAAATCTTAAAGGTTCATTCGCAAATTGATGCTGCTTTGGTGTCTTTCAGGGCGACACCATGAGCCCACTCCTCTTTTGCCTTACATTATTGCCACTATCTCTAGCACTTCGCCATTCCGACGGGTACTTGTGCGCCAAACCTGCAGATCGAAAGTACAAGGTCACTCTAGTATTTTACATAGACGATCTTAAGATCTATGCTAAAAACAAAGAGCAACTACATCTAGCTCTAGGGATTGTCCAACGATATACTATGAAAATTGGAATGGAATTTGGGTTAGAAAAATGCGCCAAGGTTTATTTGAAGCGACGAAAACTTAATGGCATCCCTGAAAATCCTGAGCTCGTTGATAGAAGCGCTATACGACACCTTTGCTCTGGAGAGACTTATACATACCTGGGCGTGCCACAGAGCGGCATTCAGGATGTGACATATATAAAGGATACTCTCCGAAGCAGATGCAAACGTCTCATCCGACAGATTTGGTCTTCCGAACTGTCGACGAGGAATAAAGTATCTGCAACGAACATGCTTGCCATCCCGGTAGTACTCTATTCATTTGCAGTAGTTCCATGGACGAAGAACGAGCTCAGATCCCTTGATATCGGGACAAGAAAGGTTATGCACATGAACAAAAGCATGCATCTTAAGTCTTCCGTTCCGCGACTGTACATCTCACGCCGTCAAGGTAGTCGCGGAATATTGAATCTTGAATGTCTTCACAACAGGAATATTCTGGGTACAGCACATAGAGTTGCAAATGGAAGAGACCCTCTGCTTAAAATGGTCAGGAATCACGAAAAAGTGGGCAAAGGAGCGTTTCTGTACAAAGCAGCGGAGGAGGCTGCTGAAACACTCGGACTTGACTTCAGTATTAGGGGTGAGCAAAATGCATCAAATCTTATCTATCTCGAGTACTCACTCCTGAAAGCCCGGATTCAGAAAGCACAAGAGAAAAACTTTCGTGAACAGCTCCTCGATAAGAGGATGCTCGGTATCTTCCACAGAAATATGAAGGATCAGTCAATGTCTTGTGAGCTAACGTTTGCTTTCCTTAAATCGCCCGGATTGAAGTCTGGTACGGAGGGTTTCATTTTTGCATGACAAGACGGTGTCATTTCCACCTTAACATACCGTCGCCACATTTTGAGCCAAGACGTTCCTCATGATAGCTGCAGGGCGTGCCATGCACACCCCGAGCATTTAGCTCACATACTATCCAGTTGTCCAACTCACGCGGGAACGACCTACATTCAAAGGCACAATGCGGTACTAAGAGTTCTTTATTACCATCTCTGTCACTCTTACGGCATCAACCTTAATATCGCTCCTCTAAATGCTCCTAGGGAAATCGAGTCAATTGTCAATAATGGGAAGTGCCGCATATACTGGAACTTTATATTCTCTACAATTGTTTCTGTTGCTCACTCGAGGCCTGACATGGATCTTCCTGACTTCGAGAGGCGAACCATGTTCGTAATCGAATTTTCGGCACCAGCTGACAAAAACATCATAACCAAGGAGAATGAAAAGAAAGAGAGGTATCGAGACCTTATAAGGGAGTTGCAGCGATTATACCCGGAATATTCTGTTAAACTAATCGTCCTTATCCTCGGCGCTCTTGGAGGTGCCAAGCTTTCACTTGGTAATGGCCTAAAAAGCATCCCTGCGTGTCAACAATATGCTAAAACACTTGCGGGAAAAATGCAGAAGGCGGTAGTCCTTGGGTCGCTCCGTGTTCTTAGGGTGCACGAGGCTTTTGCTGGATCGTCGTCTGGATTCCTGTACAGACTGTAACCACTTATCTCGCGGTCGTGAGACGTGGTTGTGGCTGAAATTTTACCGCGATTTCGCTGGGAGCGGGTGCAATTTTCCAGATTAACACCCGCTCCGGGCGAAATCCTGCGGTTGTCCTTATGACAATTTTTTTATTTTTTATTTATTTTTTTATATTTATATTTTTATTTTTTATATTAATTTATTTTTAATATAATAATAAGTGAATGCCGAGGTTTCAACTTTTTTTAAGTCATTAGGCCTACTTTCAGTTCGTCGCTCATTCTGAAGTCGTTCGCTTTTTGCTTTAAAAAGTGACAGTCGTTCATCATGCAGCATTCACTCATTATTCCCATCGACGACGTTATGTTTGTCTGTCATTTCTTTTGTGAAATGTCTTTGAAAAAGTGATTTCTTAGTCAAGTTCAAATCTTCTACGCTTAGCGTTTGCCCGTTCTGAGAAGCGCGCTATATGAGTTTTTTTTTATTTTTAAGAAATTTTTAACAAAGAAAGTTTATTAGGTTTCGCAAGGATGAAGATTTTTCGAAACTTTGGTTAAAAGTGATGAAATAGCACTTCTGAGAGGAATATAAAAGGATATCTTTTGTCGTCCGAATATGTATTTTATTATTTGAACCTTGGAGACGAATTTTTCAAATAGAAATTCCGCTAAATTTTGTAATACTCAGTTTTTTTGTTAGTTTTGTTACAAGTAATATAACAGAAATTCTGAGAAGAATCGAAAAGTGTGACTTTTGTTATTACAAAAGATGTTGTGTTATTTTGATCTTGTTAATGAATTTTTCAGAAAGAAAGTTTGCTAGATTTCGTAAATCTTCAGTCGTTTGTTACTTTTGTTACAAGTTATGTGACAGAAACTCTGAGAGGAAGATAAAAGGGTTGAATTTTGGTGTTTCAGTTTTTTTATTCAAATCTTGGTAATAGTTTTTCCAGAACGTAAATTTGCTAGGTTTCGTAAATGTTCAGTTTTTTTATTTTCGTTGCAAGTTATGTAACATTAATTTCGGAGAGTAATCGCCGCACGTGATTTTTCTTCTTTAAAAATGTGTTTTTTACATAAGTCTTGGTAATGAATTTTCCAAAAAGTAATTTTTCTGGGTTTCTTAATTGTTGAGATATTTTGTTAGTTTTGTTAAAAGTTATGTAACAGAAACTTCTGAGAGTGATCAAAGAGGGTGACTTGTATTGTTGAAAATTGTGTTTTGTTATTCAAATCTTCGTAATAAATTTTCAAAAATAAATTTTTCTAGGTTTCGTAAACGCTCAGGTTTTTTCTTTGCTTTGTCACAAGTTATGTGACAGAAATTCGGCGAGAAATCGAGAAGGGCGACTTCTGTTGTTGGAAAATAATTTTTGTTATTCAAATGTTATTAACAAATTTTCAAAGAAGTAAGTTTGCTGGGTTTATCGAATGTAATAAACTTTAGAGAGAAGGATTCAAAGCTCTTAAAATTTTTGGAAGTCTGAACTTGAATTTTGCAATAAAAAATGGAAGAGCGACAACTCAAAGGGGAATTACCTAATACGAAAACTGAAGTGTGTCGCCGAAAATCAAACACAATCTTAACGTTTGAGACACGTACAAGTAGTCGGTAAAGTTCACTCCTCCATGGTTGATTAGACCTAATTTTGAAGCTTTTTGTGCCCAAACTAAGCTTCGTACAACTTTTCCCTACAAGATTTTTTTGTTCATTTTTGTGTGCACTAATACATAGTATAAGGGGTGGTATAGTTACTGAGACACCCTGCATAAAATCTAGATGCATTAATATTTTCCAGTTTCAAGGTTCGATTTTGGTTTAAACCTAATAAATACCAACTGGAGCAGCTTATCGTGTAATTGTTATGCTTAGGAACTACAAAACTACATCGAACAAATGTTTGAAATACTCTTGAGTGTTGCAGTATACGATCGCACATAAAAAAGACTTAGTTTTGCTAAATCATAATTTAAGTACACCTTAAATTAAATAAACCTTTTTTCTTAGCTTGTTAAATTAAAGCCTATTTCTGGTCTTAAAAAAAGATCCAGTTGACTTAAAATATGGTTCTCTTTTTTTATATATAAAACTCACACTTTTTGATTTACGTTGGTGAGAAAGCCAACACCTCTCGATTGTCGGGCTACTGGTTTAGAGGTCCGTAAGCATCAATATTCTCAATTAATATACTATAAGTGTAAAAAATATGTAAATAAAAATACTTACGATCTAATACTGATATAAGACTAGTCGTGAAAAAGCATTTTTTTCCTTTCTCGCTATGTTTCTGAAGCCATACTGTGAATGTTGGACAAGCTGCTAATGCTTGTAATAGAGAATTTAAAAAGCACGTATACTCCAAATTTGTTACTCCGATAACTTGACCTAAAAAAAATGAGTCCACTTAATAAACGTAAATATAAGGGCTCTAAATTTATGTATTTAAAATAATGTGCACGAAAATTTTGTAACCAATGAATAATACGCTGCCTATTGTTTTCGTTGAGTTTGAAATCTGACAAGTTGGGGGGTTCAATCATTATGTAACGTTATTTATGAAGGGGTAGGATTGAAACTTCCAGACTTGACATGGTAAAGGGAAAAGAGGGGGAGGGGGGGGGATGCGTCAATTTCAAACTTTAATTTTTGCTTTTGTTTTGATGCAATTACATGTGATTGAAAAATGGTGTGCACTGCATTAATGTCTCTTATTTCCTTCCTGATCTCTCGGCAAACATGCATACCTTAATTTTTTACAAATGTATACTAAAGTATCTTCATTAATGTATTTTGTCAAATTCCATTTAAATCCAACATTCTAGATGGAAAGGCAGAGAGCAATATACTAACACATACTTTTCGGCGTGGAGAAAGGTAACATTTTCGGCAACACAAACGTTGAAAATAATGTTTGGATTACATTTTTCAAACATTGTTCGTACTTTGTTCATGCATAATAGTAGATAATACATCTAGGCAGTAAACACTAATTTACTTAAATCATAATTTTTCAATAATTACACAGGCACATAAAAAAAGTGGTCTGTCCGGTAGACTACACTACCACATCTATATGTTTTTGGAGTCGCTGATTTCGAATCCGGGGTCCAAATAACCCAATCAGGTCATAGTTTCCCAAAAAACGCAAAAAGAGACGTAAAAACGACGAAAACAGCGTTTTTTCGTGTATATTTTGTATAAAAACAAAATATTTTCATGTCCGGTCGACTTTACAACCATATCTATATGTCTTTTGGGTCGCTGATTTCGAATCCGAGATTCAAATAACCCAATCAGGTAATAGTTTCCCAAAAAATGCAAAAAGAGACGTAAAAATGACGAAAACAGCGTTTTTCGTATATATTTTGTATAAAAACAAAAGATTTTTAAGTCCGGTCGACTTTACAACCATATCTATATGTTTTTTGGGTCACTGAATCTGAATCCGGGGTTCAAATAACCCAATCAGGTCATAGTTTCCCAAGAAATGCAAAAAGAGACGTAAAAATGACGTAAACAGCGTTTTTTCTTGTATATTTTGTATAAAATTAAAAGAGTTTCATGTCCGGACGACTTTACAACCATATCTTTATATCTTTTGTGTCGCTCAATCTGAATCTGGGGTTCCAATAGTCCCATCTGGGTGTTCCATGAGCATGATTCCCCTTGCCTGAAATTGTAGGATCTAAGAAAAATAAAACACT
>NC_046657.1:175216775-175247674 GCF_010883055.1 Belonocnema kinseyi | reverse complement strand
TGGGGTGCTAGATTAGCGTGAGTCCCCTCGCCTCTCACGATTTTATTCGACAATATCGGACTCTTTTTTTTCAAAAGATCTACGGAGTGGGTGTCGCTTCCGATTAGTTCCCTTTGAAACTTGATCTCGTTTTAATGACCAACAGTAGTCAGCCATCATATTAACATCCCAATGCCCCTGATGTCTACGCTCTATCTCTTTGATGGCTTGGTGAAAACGTTCGCCTTGTTCTTCACTAAAATCTCCCAGATTCTTTGGAAACTCGTCAATGTGAGAATCAAGAAAATGGAGCTTCAAGTTCATTAGCTAACCCAATTCAACAAAATTTGAAACCATATTAGAAACAATTTTTTTGTAATCTGCACTTTTGTGACTGCCTAAAAAATTTTCAACAACCATCTTAAAACTGAGCCAGGCGGCCTTTTCAGTGTCTGTCATTTTTTTAATGAATTCCGAATCCCGCAACATTTTTCGTATTTGTGGTCCATTAAATACACCCGCTTTCAACTTTGCTTCGGAAAGTTGTGGAAATTGATTGCTCAAGTATAGAAAGCAGTCACCGTCAATATCAAGAGCTTTGACAAATTGCTTCATAAGACCAAGCTTGATATGAAGGGGTGGAATTAAAATATCTTTTGGATTGACTAAAAGTTTTTCAATTATGTTCAATTTTCCTACGTCAAACGATGTTCTTTTTGGCCATTTCTTTTTTTTATAATGCTTGATGCGATTTCTACTGACGCATAAACACAAGTAACAGGGTGTTTTTGTAAACCCTGATTGCTGTCCTAATAAAATCCCAAGAACTTTCAGATCTCCACACAACTTCCATTCATGCGTTGAGTAGTTAATTTTTTCCAGAAGAAGTTTAAGAGTACTATAGTCTTCTTTCAATTTCGTAGAATGTGCAACTGGAATTGGAGCATAAGCATTAGTATTGTGCAGTAATACTGCTTTCAGCATGCGAATTTTCCCTTTTCATTAATTTCAGATTTAAAGTATTGTCTAAAACCTTTTTCTCTATTTCTACAAGAACTTATTTTTATTTTTTCAGCAAACAAATTTTTTTTCTTGAAAATGGAAGCTAGATATTCCATACCATCTTTAGCAAGTCCTAAATCTCGTGCACAGTCATTAAATTCTTCCCACGTAAATAACTCTGGAGCACCACGGTTTTCGCTATGTGGAAGGTACTGTTCTTCATCTTCATCGTTGTATTCATCGTCATCATAATTAATACCATCTTCGTCATAATCATCATATTTATCATTTTTCAGAATACTTTCGTCACTGTTACGATCGATTTCGTCATCGTTTTCAACCGTATGAGTCGTATCTCTGCTCACTGAAAATTTCCTGAAGGTTTTTGAAGTATCGTTATCTTCCACTGGTTTTGTGACGCTAGATACATCAGCATATTTGACACTACCTTTATTTTACAAAAAAAAGCTTGTTTTCCTCATTTTTACGTATATTTTTGCTTTTTTTGGAAAACTATGATCTGATAGGGTTATTTGAGACCCGGATTCAGATACAGTGACTCAAAAGACATATAGATATGGTTGTAAAGTCGACCGGATATGAAAATCTTTTGTTTTTATACAAAATATACACGAAAAAACGCTGTTTTCGTCGTTTTTACGTCTCTTTTTGCATTTTTTGGGAAACTATGACCTGATTGGGTTATTTGGACCCCGGATTCAGATTTAGCGACCCAAAAGGCATGAAGATATGCTTGTAAAGTTGCCAGAACATAAAAATCTTTAATTTTTATTCAAAATATACAAAAAAACGTTGTTTTCCTCATTTTTACGTACATTTTTGCTTTTTTTGGAAAACTATGACCTGATAGGGTTATTTGAACCCCGGATTCAGATTCAGTGACATAAAAGACATATAGATATGGTTGTAAAGTCGATCGGACATGAAAATCTTTTGTTTTTCTACAAAATATACACGAAAAAACGCTGTTTTCGTCGTTTTTACGTCTCTTTTTGCATTTTTTAGGAAACTATGACCTGATTGAGTTATTTGGAACCCGGATTCAAAATCAGTGATCCCAAAAACATATAGATATGGTAGTGTAGTCTACCGGACAGACCACTTTTTTTTGTGTGCCTGTGTTATTAGACATTTTGACTGACTAGTGAGAATTACTAAACAAAGTGTTTAAATGGAACTATGAATTATTTGATTAGTTACCCTAAAACCAAAAGTTCAAATCTCCAAAATTTGTTTAAATTTTAAATGCTTCTCTATAACGTTTATGAAAAAGGTCAAACTATCAACAACAAAAAAACTTGTCTCTTTGAATATCTGTTGCATAACTCATTAAAGAAGTAATAAATATCTGAACATTTGCGAAACCCCCCCAAAAACGCTTTATTGCAAATACGCTACCAAGATTTATGTAACAAAGCACATTTTCTAAGAAAAAGAATTACCCTTTTTCGATTCCTCTTAGAATTTGTGAGATATTAGGATCATATTAAATAATCTCATCAGATTTAGGAGAAAATCATATTTATTAAAGGGGACCTCGAATACAAGGACTCGGACGACAACATACTGACTTGAGCTCACATTATCCCGTGCATGATAGCTTATCCTCGTTTTCACTGTAACGTATGCCATTAGACCTCTATCTTCGTTTACACCTTTGGTATCTAATTAATATTCTATTTATACTCTACAATTCCTCCACTGGCAAAAATTGAAACCCTTCGTTTTATTTTATTTTTATCTTAAAATTTATTATTTACACTTAAATTACTAATGGATAATTATATAAACATTTAATCGTAGTTTCGCAGAGTAATTTCTCATATCTATTTATCTTTATTTTTTATTCGAGCTGATCTTCTTACTAATTTGATTTACATGTCTTTTCCAAACTGAATCGCCACTTTTTACCTCGAAAGTACATGGGCTCAATTTTCTTATAATTTTTGCTTTAACCCATTTATCTATTCCTTTGCTATTTTCTCTAACAATCACTTCTTCCGCTTCCACAAAATCGACTTTTCTATTACCAGTTGAATTTTTTATCTGAGATGCTTGTTTCTTTTCGACTATGGATCTGGTTTGTTTAGGATGCAACAAATTAAATTTGACTTTCATTTCTTTTTTTAAAAAAAGTTTTGCTGGACTAGATCCTGTAGCTGCGTGAGGGATACTCCTATAATCCATTAAAATTTTATCTACTGCTTTATCAAACTTTTATCCTTACCAAACCATCTTCTTTATATGATTCTTAAAATTGTTAACAAAATTCTCAGCTACTCCGTTTGTAGCTGGATAATAAGGCGGAGAAAATGATTGTTTTAACTCCTAAATTTGTTAAGAATATTGCAAATTCAGTACTTTTGAACTGTGGATCATTGTCCGTTACTAAATGATTCTGTAAACCAAAACGAGCGAATAACTTTTCAAAAACTGAAACTAATCTTTCCGCTGTAGTACATGTTCCCATGTCGCTGTAGTACATGTTCAATATCTTTATCGATTTCTGGCCACCAAAAAAATGATCTACTAACCGCTTTCCTTTTCACAATTCCCATATCTGATTCATGCAACTCTTCTAACACTCGTTTCTTTAAACTTTCTGGTATTACAACTCTTTCTCAAAGCATTACAAAATCTTCTTCGGAATACAATTCTAGTTTTCTATTAAAATGTTTTTGTTCCTCAACAGAAAATTCTTTGCTAGAATTTGGCCAATCGGATACTGTGTACAATAAAATTTTTTGTAGGATTTGATCGTTTTTTGTTTCTTTTGCTATTAAGTTTGCATCTAAGGTTGGAATTTTGCTGTCTTCCACGTATTTTAAATATGTATAATCTGATTTAAAAATCTTTCTTGCATCACTAGAATTCGACTGTGGTAATCGTGATAAACCATCTGCATTTCCATTTTTTTCTGACCTAATGTATCTTATATCATATTTAAATGCAGATAAATAATGTAACCATCTTTAAAGGCGATTTGCAGCTACTATCGGAATTGATTTATAAGGCCCAAATATATGTACTAACGGTTTATGATCAGTTCTGAGTTCAAATTCTCTACCGTACAAATATTCATAGACTTTTTTATATCCAAATACAATCGCTGCTGCTTCTTTATCAATTTGAGCGCGAGCTCTTTCATGTTTGGTAATCGTTTGAGAGGCGAAAGCTTTTGGCTTTTCTGAACCGTCTGGAAAAATGAGCTAACACTGCTGATAAACCATAATCAAATGCATCGCAATTTAATATTAATGAATACTTTGCATTAAAATGAACCAAGATTTCGGTTGACATTAATGCTTTCTTTCTATTTTGGAATGTTTGATCACAACTCTCAGACCATTCCCAATTTCCAGAATTTAGTAACTCATACAAAGGTCGTAAAATATCCGAACGTATTTTAATAAATCTTTCGCAATATGTTACTAACCCTATCCAAGCAGCTAGTTCTTTTTCGTTTACTGGTTTCGGTGCTTCAATGATTGCTTTTATCTTCTCATCTGTTTTATGCAATCCATATTTTGTTTATTTTGAAATCTAAGTAAGTTATACTCTTTAAAAAATTTGCTATTTTTTAAATTTACTTTCAAATCGTTACTTAGCAATCTTTGTAACACTATTTTTAATCTTGGAGAAAAAAGTTCTATACCTCTTTAATTCTATCAGTTATTTGACTTTCTTCTTGCAAATTTTTAGTCATTACTGAATCTGGAATTTTTAAAGGCCATAATCCAAATTGTTGTAACCAGTATCTACCAATAATCGGTTGTCCAACATCTCCTATAATATACAAATCTAACAATTCTTTTTTATTATTTAATTTCACTGGTAATTGTTTTAGCATAAATTTTGGTGTAACTTTAGATCCATCGTAGTATTTAAATTCTTTATCTACTTCTGAAACTGGCCAGTCTGCAAAATATTTTGCTCTAAAAGGTTCGGCTACTACAGCTATATATGAACCTATATCAATTTCAAATATGCTATTAGTATCTGGAATCTTAACTTTTAATTCCATCGGATCAGCTTTTACCTTTTTATCAATAATGTAAAAAAAATGTTTTTCACTATTTTCTGAATTATTTTCAAGATTTTCTTCCTCAACATATCTTACCGATTTATTTTCTCTCAATTTGTTACAAGCTGATATCAGATGTCCTTTAGTCTTACAATATTTACATGATAAATGTCTAAATGTAGGCTCTCTGGCAAAGTGACTAGTTTTATTACAACAATAACAAATATTATTAGACTTCTTATCTGTTTGTTGAATTAATGAGTTGCTGGCCTCTGGTACTTGTTCCGATGTCCTTGGATGTTGTGATGACCATGAATGCTGTGCTTTCCTGTTTCTTCCATTTTTCCAATTAGATTGCTTCCATGTGGGATTTTTCCATTTTTTAAACTGCTTCCAATTGTTCCTGCCTGATTTTTTCCTATCAGACCGATTTTCTTGCATATAGTTTACTGAATCAGTAGGCTCTTGTTTGATAAATTTTTTTACATGATTTGCCTGATTCCGTGCTGCCTCTCTCGCTTCAGCAATTTCCAAAACTTTCGCGTATGAGATATTTTACTCTAAAAAATTCCACTTTAGTGTCATGATCTTTTACACCACAAACTATTTGATCTCTCAATGCAACATTTAGATCTGGAAAGTTACAGTTTATCGATAATCTTTTCAAACGATTAATAAAAGTTGCTACTGTCCTTTGTTAATAACACTGGCACTTTCTTTTCGTCGGTTACATCATTAACCAGAAAGTAAATTTCCAATCGTTCCGTGTACGTCTTCCAATCATATTTTTCTAAGGAAAATGTTAATTTTGATGAATCACACATTTCATTCAAATTTTTCTTCACAACGTTTGTTTTTACTTTGTCCGAATGCGCGTTTTTAATTCCAGTCTTTCGATTCTAATTCTTTTACTGCAAAAAGGTTTTTTTCTTTTGACTTTTGACTCATCCTGCACTTCCTCAAAAATATTTAAACAATCTAACACTTCACTTTTGGTCAATTTATAAACCCACGATGTTTTTCCTTCTTTTGTGTCGTTTATAATTTCTTCAGATGGTTTCCATTTCATAAATAAAACTTGGATATTAAATAATCTCACCAGATTTAGGAGGAAATCATATTTATTGAAGGGAACCTCGAATACAGGGACTCATACGACAACAGACTGACTTGAGCTCACATTCGCCCGTGCTTGATAGCTTATCCTCGTTTTCACTCTAACGTATGTCATTAGACCTCTATCTTCGTTTACACCTTTGGTATCTAATTAATATTCTATTAATACTCTACAGAATTTCTGTTACATAACTTGTCACAAAACGAACATAAAGATGAACATTCACGAAATCCAGAAAAATGGCTTTTTTGAAAATTCCTTGTTCAAGATTTAAATATCAAAACACATTTCCTAGTAACAAAAGCCACCCTTTTCGATTCCTCCAAGGATTTCTGGTACATAAATGTTAACAAAAATAGTAAAAAAAAATGAAAACTCGAGAAACCCACAAAAATTCCTTTTTTGCAATTTTGCAGCAAGATCAAAATAATACAACAACACTAGTCAGACTTTTCGATTCCTCCAAGCATTTCTGTTACCTAGCGCGTAATAAAAGTTTGAAGCTTAGAAATTTTTTACAAGGCAATATCGCTGAGTTAAGCGAAAGTTCTGTTTTTTGCTAAATTTGTTAAAAACCGTATAATAGAAATTCTGAGAAGAAGCGTAAAGAGTGACTTATTTTATATACAATATGATTTATTATTTGGTTCTTGGAAAAGAATTTTCCAAGAAAAAATTTTGACAAATTTTTAGTTTTTCTGTGTGAATTTAGTTGTTAGAAAAGGTGTTGTGTTATTATAATCTTACCAAGAAATTTTTAATACAGAAATTTTACTAGATTTCTCGAATTTCAGCTCTTGTTAGTTTTTTTTATAAATTTATGTTCCCAGAGAAATCGATAGGGCGAATTTGGTTATTAAAAAAGGTATTGTGTTATTTTAAGTTTACGAATACATTTTTTAGACAGAAATTTTTTTGTGTATCTCGAACTTGAAGTTTTGTGTTGCATTTGTTAAAAGCTTTGTAAAAGAATGTCTACGAGGAATCGAGTAGAGTGACTTCTGTTGTTAAAAAATGTATTTTGTTATTAAAATGTTTGCATCGAATTTTCTCGAATGAAATGTTGCCAGGTTTCTTAAATGTTTAGTTTTTTTGTTTTGTTATAAGTTACGTAACATAAATTCTCCGAGAAATCGAAAAGGGTGACTTTTTATTGAAATAAGCGCTGTGTTATTTTAATCTTGCCAACAAATTTTCAATAACAATATTTTTCTGGGTTTCTGGATTTTTCTGTCTTTTTGTTACTTTTGTTACGCGTTATGTGACAGTAATTCTGATTTATTACAAGTTATATCGCAGAAAATGTTGTTTTTTTACATTTTCGTAAAGAATTTTAAAGAAAGAAAGTTTCCTTTCGCCAGTGATGAATTTTTGTGTTAGTTTTGTTACAAGATATGGAATAGATATTCTAAAAGTCAATTTTCATTCGAAAAGGCAATTTTGATAGATTTCGCGAATGTTCAGGTTTTTGTTACTTTTGTCAAAAGTTACGTAACACAAGTTTAGGCCTTCAAGAGGGCCAAGGGAGATTCTCGTAATGCTGAAGGATGTTAAGGGAGATAAGAGGGTGTCTGCTGGGACTGTGAGGGGTGGAATAGAGAAAATAAAGGAAAAAATTGGAACGGTAAGCGGCAAAAATCTTGAGAGACATCTGTAGATTGCAGAAGGTAGTTTTTTCATGGAGAGGCCCCAGTTACCGACGGAAGAGCGGGACGTGGTCAGCGATAGTACTGGTAGTGTTGGTAGCGAATTCGACGGGGAGAAATGGCAGATAGGAGAAATAATATTGTAATAATAGGACTGAAGATAAAGAGCGGGGAAGACAAGGAGGGGTGAAAGCGCTGCTATAGAGCACAGAGTGGGTTAAAGGCAAGGTAGGGAAAGTTTGCCTGGAGGTGAAAAAGAAGAAAGAAGTGGCGATTGTGGAATTGGAGAGAAGGGGGAAAAAGTTGGAAGTAATGCGAAACAAAAATAGAATAAAGGATAAGAAGGTTTTCATCGATCAAGATTTGACAAGGAAGAAAAGGGATGTGCAGAGAATGCTGAACGACAAGACTAGGAGGTAGTGAAAAAGTATGGAGTGGGCAGTAATTCTCAAGAGGGTAGAGGGAGGGGATGATCGTACCACTATAGAGAAAAGAGGATAGGGAGAGGCAGGAAAATTATAGAGGGATTACGGTAATAAATACGGCGTAAAAAGGATACGTGATGGTGTTGGCAAAACGGCTGCGGAAGGGTTTCGAGGAGAAAGGAATACTGTTGGAGATGCAGGCGAGCTTTAGGGAAGGAAGGAGTACTATCGACAATATTTTCGTCTTGCAGCACATGGTGGATAGAGAATTAGCTAAAAAAAGTGGAAGGCGATGAAAGAGAGGGGAGTGGAGAGAGGCCTGATCGAGAGGGTAAGGGAGGTATATGAAGAGAAAGGGTCTTAAATCATATCGCTGGCTGGGTGGAAGATAGTGCGCTGTTCATTAATCCGACACAATTCTATCATTCTACTGATGCGAAGTTTAGACGACGGTCTTTTTCCTAATTTTCCATAAATGATATACAACTTTCCATTGTCAATGCTGCATATATGCGGCATTATTTCTCAACTGCCCCAACTTTAAAAGTCATGTTCTTTGATTGTCTTCAAATTCTGAGAATATTTTCCGCCCACCCAATAGTACTTAACACACAAATTTACAGACAAGAATTACCACTCCTCCCGAATTGGTGGTGCGTTGAATTTTCACCCCAATGCTTACACGGGTAGATTCAAAGCTCTATAACTTAGATTCTAATTACGCAATTTAAATTTTTTATGAGGGTTTGGGAAACTGCTTTTTCATACTTTTATCCTATAATATTATTAATAACAAAACATACAAAATTATTAATTTTTTACAAATTGTTTATTTAAATTTTATTAAATTTTTTTCTCAATTTAGGGTTCTTCCAATTATTTTAGTCGCAAAACAATTTTCAAGCATACTAGTTTTGCTCATTATTCACGTATACTTAGAATTATTTTTTTACTGCTTTAATTTGCATTCTGATAATAATTTTTAATTTCTTATACAGATTTAAAAATGAATACATAATTTAACCATTGTCTTACGTATAATCTGTGTGCTATTTAAATAAATATATTATTAAGGTATTGGTAACACAGGGCCACAAAAAAGTTGTCTGCACGAGACAAGTGACTAGGCTACTCTTATAGATTTTTGGGCCGCTGAATCCGAATATGGCCTTTGAATTTGCCCTACGCGTCTCAGTTTTCCCCTAGGCGCAAAAAGTATGGAAAAGCCTAGGGATTTTCTAGTCACACAGGCCATACGAAAAATTTGTCTGCACGAGACAAGTGGCCAGACTACTCTTATGGATTTTGAGCCGCTAAATCCGAATATGGCTTTAGAATTTGTCCTGCACGTCTCAGTTTCCCTCTAGAAGCAGAAAATAAGGAAACCCCTAGGGATAATGTGCACGTTATTTGGATAATACCAGTATGCGCAAAAAAAGACACATCGATATTATATTGTTAAATGCAACGACTTGTAGAGACTTAATTTGTACAATGAAATTCTTTAGTGTGCCTTCTATTTCCCCTAGCTTGAGTAATTCTAGGGAAATTAAAGGTCTTTCTCGGATTATATAGATTTACACGGGAAAAATTTTAAAAACCTAACATTCTTTACAGTTTTGCGTGCGAAATCAATCACATGTCCGTGCAACTTTTATTGGTGGGCCTGTGTGACCAGAAATTCCCTAGGATTTTCTTTACATTTTGTATCTAAAGAGAAAATGGAACAAGCCCGAAAAATTTAGGGTTCAAATTTAGATTTAGCACGCAAATCTGCAAAGGATATGGAATTTTTTCCCCCGTACAAATCTATATAGTATGAGAAAGATTTTCAATTTCCATAGAATTACCTAAGCTAGGGGGACCAGAAGGCACACTAGAGAATTTCTGTGTACAGATTAATTCTCTATAAGTCGCGACAATTAAGAATATAACATCCATGTGTCTATTTTCGCGTATACTAGTATTATTAAAATAACGTCCAGATTATCCCTAGGTTTTTGCCTTTTTTCTGCATCGAGGGGAAAACTGAGACGTGTATAGCAAATTCTGAGGCCTCATTCGGATTCAGCGGCCCAAAATCCATAAGGGTAGCCTAGTCACGTGTCTCGTGCAGACAACTTTTTTTTGTGGGCCTGTGTAATTAATGCGTGTCCAGTTCTGACATGGTCTTTGACTTTAAATAACAGTACGGCCTGAATGAAAATGCTTTATAATTGATTTTGAAGTTATGAGTTTTTCACTTTAGATTGAAATGATGAATTTTATAAGACGTGATGCACAATTAAAAAATAATTCATTTTTAACGATTTAATTTCACGACCCTCATTTAAGAATATTTCAACTTTTACGAATTTTTTAATTTTTTAATTTTTAGCGGTTCGATTATAGTTGGATTCATTACTTTTAAAGTTAAAGAACTAAAAGTTAAAAAATAAAAAGATACCTTTAAATCTTGGTAATTCTATAAAAAGTCCTCAAATCTTATAAAATGCCTTTTTGTACGCCTTGAAATGTTATAAAATCATATCACGTCTTTACAATCCGTTGAAATCCTATAAAATTCCTTGAAAATCCCGTGAAACTCCATCATATGTAATGATATTTCTTGAACTCCTGGAAATAGCAGACTCGGAAATAGTAGGCAACAGGGTTTTCATTGAAAAATTCACAGCCCTTAATTAAAATAATAAAACTTGAAAATGAATTTAAAAGCCAGAGTTCTTCGTTGTTAATAGATGGAAAAAAATACTTTTAACAATTTCAATCATAGAAAAATTTACTTGCAAAATTGTAAAAGTTAAAGTTGTATAGAATGTTTTGCCTGCCAAAATAAGCTATCATTTATGAAGATGCAACCATTTTTTCGGTAAGAAACAGTAATAAGAAAATGATCAGTGATATTATTTTAATTCTTAAAATCATAGAAAACTATTTTTTGTCAGAGATCTAATTTTTAGTACAAGTAGCTCAGTAATTAAAACTTTTTCAAACTGAATCTCTTGAATTTAAAAAAGGTCTTAGTTAAACAATCTTCAATTTTTGGAGTTACAAATTAAAGAGTTACGCATTTAGAATATCAATATGTAATGAAATCGCAATTGTACAATTTTAAGTTAAACTATTTAATTTTAAGTATGTATATGAAGTTACAACGATCTTAAAATTAGAACTATATTTTGGAAGTTTCAGCAAAATCATCATAGCTATGAGAAAAACTCATTTATTGAAGATGTGCGTATACACATTTTTATAAGAACCGTAAACGTTAACTTATGCTAATTTTTCGTTATAAACTATGGCTTATGAATAATCTTTGCCATTAGCGTAAACCAATTTCTTCTATGAGAAAGAAATACTGGTAAAAATTTGATTAGAGAAAATTTTTGTAATAATTCAGCTACAAATTAGAATTATTCCAGTTGTATGAGTGCAGATTAGAGTCCATTAAAAAAAAGAAAAATGATATTTAGAGGTGGAGCAAGCCCCATTAAGTTTATCACGCATTTCCCATAAGAAAAAAATACTTTTTCTGTAAATTTTACTCAAAATCGTCAAGATTAGTTTAATTGAGCTGAAACTCAAGATTTCTCTTCGCAATCATGTTTGATTGTATATTGAATCTCTCCCTTTCACGGGTTTGAGGGCCTCCGCTTCCGATACATATATTTACATTTAATTCTTAGTCTAACTTATCAACTGCTTATATCATACTGTTTCGCCGTACTTAACAATAACATTAAAAAATAATACTAATAATACTATTAATGAGGGATCTACCAGGGCTTTCGTTTCCTCTTATCATCAACAATATATTTTCCACGATTTTGAAATCAACTTTTGCTTTTTACTTTGCTTTTTTAGAATTACCCATTTGGCTCTGCCCTATTCCCTTGCTTTCTCTTACTTCTTCCACATCACTTCCTATCCATTAGCATCCAACATCCATCTTAGACACTCATCCATACTCAACTGCCCATCTTTCTCTCCTGAACACCTCTCTAATACAAGTGCCCTTTCGATAGAAAATCTCAGAATATTCTCAGGCGAAATTGCCTGACCCGTTCCAGGCTATCTGAAGGGTCGATTTGAATGATTTCGTCTCAAGTCATAGTCAGTGACATTTGGGTCCTTTTAACAGTGATGCGAAGGTCATATAATGGCCCTATTGTATTCGTCACGTACCGGGCGGGCAAAGTTATTTACAGTAGTTGGCCGTCACCAGCCTGACCCCCTTTTTAAAGTTTTCTTCAAATTATTAACACTTTTATTTAATTGATGAATTTTCTCATTATACTTATTTTATAATCATAAATTATTTAGTTATATACTATTTTGCAGTTGAATTTAAAAATTGAGTCTGTTTTGGCGTATACCATTCCACTAACGAGATACTTTATATTGCACTACCAATAGAAATCTCAGAGTATTCTCAGGCGAAATAGCCTGGCCGGTTTGAGACTATTTGCACGTTCGATTTGAATGATTTAGTCTCAGCGATAGTCGGAGAGATTTGGGTCCTTTTCAAGGTCCTTTTAGTGGTCCTTTTAAGAGTGATGCGACGGTAATATAATGTTCCTTTTGTATTCGTCAAGTACCGGGCAGACAGAGTTATTTCCAGTAGTTGGTCGTCGCTAAACTGGCTCTCCCTTCTAAATTTTTCTTCACATTATTAACAATCTTTTTTTTTAATTGATGAATTTTCTCATTATACTTATTTATAATTATAACTTATATACTAACATACAATTTTCTAGTTGAATTAAAAAATGTTGTCTTTTTTGGTGTATCTCATTCCATTTATGAGAAACGTTGTATAAATTCCAATTCTGAACATTAGAAAAAAAAGTTATATATCTGAAATCACCAAAACCCGTAGATTCCGAATTATTATGTTTTAGGCTGTTAACCATGAAATTTAAGAAAATCTATTCCTAAATTTTAATCCGAAAGCTTAACAAAGGACCCTTGAGTGTCGGACACTCTATTGATATAGCCTCTCTGCTTGTTATTCATGATCGTATTTTTATTTCAATTTCGGAATGGACCTTTTAAAGCCTTCAAAGCATTTAAACGAGCTACATGGACCTTCAAATATATCTACCTGAGTGCCTGTAGAGAATTTGTCAGAGCTTCTCAGAGCCTTGAGAATCTTTAGCATAAACTATGAGATTTCTTTCGGTAGGGTCATACCAATTTTAAACATTTAAAAAAAAGTTAGATATCTGAAATAATCGAAACCCGTAGATTCCGAATTATTATGTTTCAGGCTGTTAACTTTGAAATTTAACAAATCTATTTCTAAATTTTAATAGGAGGGTTAAAAAAGGACTCTTGAGTGTCGGCTACTCTATTGAGATAGCCTCTCTGCTTGTTATTCATGCTCGAATTCTTATTTTAATTTCAGCCTTTCTGCATGTTATTTAAGATCGTATTCTTATTTCAATTTCGAAAAGGGCATTTAAAGCCTTCAGACCATATAAACGAGTTACCTGGACCTTTAAAAATATCTGCCTGAGTCCCTGCGGAGATTTTCTCAGAGCTTCCCAGAGCCTGAGAATCTTTAGTATACACACTGAAATTTCTATCGGTAGGGTGCCTATGACTCCATTTCGTATCCACATACTCTACACAGATTCTCCTCTTCATCCATCCAATATCTACAAGCTCCAACTCCTTCTTCCATTCTAAACCGTACCGCCCTACTCCTATGTCTTCCTTTCTTATTTTTTGCAAATATTTTGGTGCCGTCAGCCCTTTGACCATCATATACGATCTGAATAGCTGGCGTCCGAAACGGGATAACCATAAAAATTTTCGAAGTGCACTTTTTCACTTTTTTCTATTTTCTGACAAAATCCTAGTCTATAGCCCGTGTGTACCTAGCGGCCAAAAGGGAGTAACCCCTCATTGACTCCTATGGGAACCCTAGATTTAAAAGTGAAAAGTGCATCTGGTTGCCATGTGGTTGTTTTAGACTGTAAGTGATGAGAAGTACGAAAAACCGAAAGACAAAAGCGTGCGTGGTAAAGACAAACCTTAATCCATGATATATTTTATCAACCTATTTTTTTATATCTATTTTTTATAAAAAAGTTGCAATATTGCGTGACATTTTTCAAAATTGTTTATTAATTTGGTTGATTCACATATCTTTATAAACTAAAAATTAATTTTAATTCCCAATACTTTTCATTTATATTCTTCTATTTTGAAAGCTAATCACAGTTCCTCAAATTGATTTTAACTAGCCTCTATTTTTTCATGATTCAAAGATTTCTCATACTCATTTTTGCATTTTGTGTACATTGAAATTATAGAATTCTCGAAAAGAAAATATAAATATATTATATTTCAACAATTAAATGCCATGGTAATATTATACTACTTTTCGTTTCTCCATGTCTTACTAATAGCTTTAACTCTATGTCCTGCCACCCCCATTACCCACCTCAGAAATCGCTCATGTATGCTGTCTACTTTCCTATGTCCTTTCCATCCCCAGACCTGCACTCCAAAAAACAACACCGCCCAAAACAACGTATCAAGCAACTAAACCCTCATTCTCCAATCGTCTTTGAACCTTCTCTTTCCTATACCCCATAATTGGCCCATTCCTTTACTGGCTCATTCTATTCTTTTTCTCACCTGCATCTCGTTTCCCCCTCCTGCCTTACACCGAAAACATAGGTAACACAACTCCTCCACCTTTTCCACTTTTTTTTATTCCTTTTTTTACTTCTAAAACACATCTCCCACATACTCTTCAAAAATTCTCATAATTAGGTTCTCCCCTTCTCGTCATCTGCTAACAGAACTACCTCGTCCGCGTATGCGAGAGTATAGTTTGCTGTTACCCAATTTCCCCCCCCCCCCCTCCCCCCAACTTTCCCTTTCTTCTTAAACTTCTCCTCAAAGTCTACCAGTAGCATATTAAAAAGTAGCGGACTAAAAGAGCACCCTTGCCTTATAAATCTGCCTGTCCAGAATACCTCCCCTTTTTTCTTTCCTATATTCACCCTAATTCTGGTTTCAGTAAGAATTTTCTTTATCCTCTCCACCAAACCTTGCCTCTATTCCCTTCTCTTTCATTACCCGCCATAACACTTTTCTGTTTACTTAAATTAAATTTCTTCTCTTTTTCCCTAGGTTTCTGTTAAACAAGTAGTTCAGTACCACCAGTCCTGTCATCTACTCTTCTGACCGCCCTTCTCCATTCCAGACCTTGTTGCACATCTCTAACATCCCTTCCCTGATCCCTTCTCCACCGTACTTCAGCGCTTTGTTCTCCATGCTCTCTTCTCCTGTAGCCTTGTTTCTTTTTAATCTACTTATTAATTTTTAAATAGCACCCCCATAAGTCTGTTTTATAGGGTCCTAAAAAAACCCTATAAGTGAAAAAATGGGGTTTGCGAGTTCTTGGCGCTGTTTGTGATTTCCTTACTTTTTTTAAATGCAACTTGCTTTTAATACATAAAATACTACTTTATGCTGATAACTTGATGTTTAAAGAAATTATTAAACGATTTATTAATGTTTTTAGCAATTATTTCTTAGAATAATTCTAGAAAATTGCAGTTTTTCCACTTTTTATCAATTTTTAAATTGAAGTCAGTTAAATAATAATTTAAAGTTAATTAATTCTTTAAGCAATTTATTATTAGCATTTATAACACGGGCTGTTTTTGAGGTTACGTAACTGCACAAGAAAAATGTTTACCACAAAGCTAATGTGGAATTTAAAAGTACTAATCTTCCCCTTTCAAACCTACTTGGATTTATTAGGATATCTTTATTTTTCACCAAAATATTGTAATTTGAAATTTTTTATTTTAGCGTTTTAACCCATTAAAGCTGAGGTGTTCTGGTTTATACAACGCATTCTTTATTGCTGACGGTACGATATTTTTTCTTCAAAATATTATCTCAGGGGTTTTTGAGGGTGCCCTTTCTATTGCCGGTGTCTTTTCATTTCTATGGAAGCCGTTTCCACCTGACTCTGGGAACAATAGGCTAACCCACCTAACCCTGGGAGCAGCGAATTTAGTCGATTACATTTCGTGAAATAATTGAATTCCATACTACAAGTGGGCTAACCTTGAAATGAAATTTTTCAATTTAGCGTATTAACCCATTAACGCCAAGATGGTATGCCATTGTCCCTTGAAAATATTATCTGAGGGGTTTTCGGGGGTTCCTTTTCGATTAGCTCAATTTTTTGTTATAACTCCTAGAAGAGCGAATATGGAAAACAGTTAGGTCTTTAAAAAAAAAAAAACAAATTTTACTATTATGATTTATTTAATATTGTAAATTTACTTAGGATTTTCCAGCATCTAACAATAAGCTACTTTAAGTTCTTAGTTGCCATACATTTTTCAGGCGCGGCGAAAAGCTGCTGTTTAACTGAAATTTGTAATCTTTATTCATTTTTGTATTTGCTTCAAATTGATGTAAACTCCAGTTTAAAAAAAAAACAAGAAGCGAACGACCAAATTTGGACCACGACAAACAAACAAAAACAAAAAAATCTTATTGTAATCTTAAAAATTTGAAAAAAATGAAAAAACAAACAAAAAATATAAAAATTAATGTTCGGACAAAAATAAAAAAGCGAAAAGAAAAATGAGAAGGCATCCAACCACATCCACTTCCTTCCCTTTTTCTTTCTTTTGTCTTTTTTATTTTTATTATCATCAAATTAAAATAAAATAACATTCAAAATAAAAATATTTAAATAAAATTGCATTACCAACGTTTCGGTACTCGTACAGTACCCTTATGGAAGCAAGAAAAATTTAATTGTTATAAATTGACATCATCCACGAACAGGTGCTCTCTCTTTGATACCTGAGAATTGAATGAGGGTTAGTATTACCATAACTTTTGTTCAACTTATCCAAACCGGTTTTTAAATTAATAGATACCTTTTTTTGTTTTTTACTATAAAGCAATTCCATGAATTCCCTCTTTCTCTGATTACACTATGCAAAATTTGAATATCATCCCAGTCAAAATCATGGTTAACATCAACAAATTCCCTTGTAATGTCTGGCAAGAACACTCTTATAACAGCGTCCCAAACGAACATCACTTTTGTGTTCCTCTATCCTAGTGTGAAGATGTCTGCCAGTCTGTCCCAAGTAATTCATCTTACAGATCCTGCAAGTGATCTTATAAACAATACCATCCTTTTCAAAATTATCCAAAGGATCCTTGCAAAAATTTATCACTGCATCCCTTTTAAATGGTATGCGGAAAAAATTATGAATTTAAAATTTTTTTAACGTAAGTTCAATAGTTTTAGAAATTTGACAAAAAAAATGGAAGAACAAAAGTATTAAACGAATTATATTCCTTTAACTCTTTCCGATTATCTGCAAGCAAATTATTACTCTGTTTTTGTTTTGTTGAACTCTAATTGCAATATGTTTCTCAATTAACTTTTGTTGATAATGATGCAGAAAAAGGATATTCCTAACAATATTCAAATTTCTTGTATGAAATGAAAAATGGGACAAACCTACAGCTCTGTCAACTAAGTTTTTGATTATTGCAGTTTTGTTGTGAAAAGGATAAACAGAAAGGAAATTTTTAATTCTACCTGAATATGTACTTTTTCTATAGAGGAGAGTATCCAAATATGAGATACCAACTCTGTTTGGCGTGATTGTCGGAATTCTATGCAATGAATTTAAAAGTAATATAGGTCATTTTAAAGGAAATTTAGTTTGTCATAAGAAGAACCGCAAATAAAAAAATTTATTAACAATTTTTTTTATCCTGAAAATACAAAAAATATAAAAAAGTGCTTTTTCCAAACTCGTCAAACTATTCTCATAATATGAGATACCCCAGGAAATAGCTAATAAAATGCAAAATAAAGTATTGTTATTAATGAAAAACTTCATTCTATGTTTCTGAAGTATAAATTTACTGCTATTTAGATATATTTAGTTTTTGCAGTAGTCACAAACACTTTTGTAACCAATTTCTCCCGCGGAGCCACAGTGTTATAAAAACCACAAGTATCTCATATTATGAGAACCACACCGTGCAACTATGCACTTACTATGTCTGACCTGTACGATGAAAAACTTCAACACTATCGATATTTTCCTACTTAGTTATTCAATCCCCATCACTCCAGACAAACTTTACTGCTAAATACATATTTAATGAATAATAAACAGGGTTTAAAGAATTTCCTTCCAAGAACTTGACCACCATCGATTTCACAAAAGTTTAGCTGATACCCCGCTTTCTCACATTACGAGAATATCTCATATTCAAGTACTCTCCTCTACCAATTGGTAATAATATTACCATCCCAACCCTTAATTACTTCTATGTCCAAAAAACTGATTCTATTATTCTGTTTTATTTCATGGCCCTAATGAAAAGAATCTTTGCGTATATACTAAAAATTCTTTAGGCCAAACAAGCTCAGAGAAATTCTCCGCAGGCAATCAGGTAGATACTTTTAAAGGTACAGGAAGCTCGTTTAAATGGTCTGAAGGCTTTAAAATATCCTTTCCGAAATTGAAATAAGAATACGATCATAAATAACAAGCAGAGATGCTATCTCAATAGAGTAGCCGACACTCAATGGTCCTTTGTTAAGCTTTAGGATTAAAATTTAGAATTACCATAGATTTTCTTTAATTTCATAGTTAACAGCCTGAAACATAATAATTCGGAATCTACGGGTTTCGGTGACTTTAGATATCTAACTTTTTTTTTTAATGCTTAAAATTGGAATTAATAGAACGTTTCTCGTAAATGGAATGAGATACGTCAAAAAAGACATTTTTTAATTCAACTAGAAAATTGTATATCAGTATATAAGTTATAATTATAAATAAGTATAATGAGTAAATTCATCAATTAAAAAAGTGTTAATAATTTGAAGATAAATTTAAAAAGGGAGAGCGGATTAACCACGACCAACTACTGTAAATAACTCTGCCCGTCCGGTACGTGACGAATACAAAAGGAACATTATATTACCGTCGCACCACTCTTAAAACGACCACTAAAAGGATCTTGAAAAGGACCCAAATCTCTCAAACTATCTCTGAGACTATTTTGTTTCAAATCGACTTTGTTTATAGACTCAAATGGGCCAAGCTATTTCGCTAAAGAAAACTCAGAGATCTCGTTCGGTAGGGGAGTAAATTAAAGTTTTTGATGAAAACTGTTAAAAGTATCAATGATCATTTGCAACTTTCCCAGAGGCACACATAATAAGGTATCGCCGACAAACCGAAAATAAAAAGGCAAAACAAAATATAATTTCCCAAAAGCAAAAACCTCCAAATCTTCCATCACTATTTGTGCTAAAATCGGAGAAATGACTGAACCTATGGGAGTACCGGACCTTTGTCTATAAAAAGATCCATTAAATTTAAAATAAGTTGAGTCCATAATAAAAACTATCCCTTCGATCAAATCTTTTTGACATAATCGAGTACGAATTTTAATATTATCCCATCTATTTAAAATTGCCTGTGTAACTAATTCAAGGGGTATGCTCGGTAACATTGTCCGAAAATTAATTTTTATTTTTTTTTCTTTTTTTTCAAATTTTTGAGATTACAATAGGATTTTTTTTGTTTGTTCGTTGTGGTCCAAATTTGGTCGTCGGCTTCTTGTTTTTTTAACAGGAGTTTACATGAATTTGATTATTGAACGTCAAATGGGATTCTTAATTTGGATCTTAGTCTAAGCTATATTTCTTAAATTTTGATTGAGCTGACATGGACTGGAGTTCATTTCTACAATATTATGTTTTTAATCAGACAAGAGTTAAACATGGTCCTAAGGTGTTCAGAAAGGTTAAATTATGGTGTGATATCAATCAAAAATTGAGAGTTAGTATTCTTCAAAAATGGTTTTTGATTGAATGTAGAAAAAATGTTTTACCTAAAAAATTTTTTTTTCTGGATAACAAATTTCGAGATTTTTCTTTTCACAGTAATTTTTGTAATAGAAAATTTGAACATGCTGTAAATAATTTTAAAATCTCACTACTAAATTTATTTATCAAAGATGTTTCAAATCAGATTAATAATAATATAATCAATTTTTTGGGCATAGAAGTAATTAAGGGTTGGGATGGTAATATTATTACCAATTGGTATAGAAAAAGTACATATTCAGGTAGAATTTTAAATTTCCTTTCTGCTCATCCTTTTCAAAACAAAACTGCAGTAATCAAAAACTTAGTTGACAGAGCTCTAGGTTTGTCCCATTTTTCATTTCACACAAGAAATTTGAATATTGTTAGGAATATCCTTTTTCTGAATCATCCACAAAAGTTAATTGAGAAACATATTGCAATTAGAGTACAACAAATCAAAAACAGAGTAATAATTTGCTTGCAGATAATCGGAAAGAGTTAAAGGAATATAATTCGTTTAATACTTTTGTTCTTCCATTTTTTTGTCAAATTTCTAAAATGTCTGAAGTCGCTTACACTAACTGATTCGCAAGCAGTCGAGATAATGCAGGTTAAATTACGTTGACGTTCGAGGTTTTTTTTAATTGGTTTTGTACAATAATAATGTCATATATATTTATGAAGTTATTACATTAAATCTCTGTTCTGAACATTATTGAGGTAAGTGAAAACATCTTACCGAACACTGGAAAAAAATGTAATTTTCATACAAAAGATATCAATACACATTGCGAAAAAAATGTTGACTAATTGTAAGCAGATGTCTATGTGATCTTCAGAATTACGGTTAGTTTTCTGTGTGCAAATAATAATTACATAATAAGGAAGTATAATACATATTTGTATTTCTATTCTCCTTTCATTTATTGTAAAATTAAAAAAAAAATATTGTTCGATAACATTAGTATCCTATGAGGGGCACCTGATGCAAAACATCGTATCGATACGGTCCTGTAACTCGACGACGATTGGCTGAGGGGTAAGACCACGTGAGCTTACAGTGTCTGATACGCCCGATCCCGATGGGCGACAGTGTCCGAGGTTCGAATGTATGCAAATTAGTTAATTTAGAGTTTCGAAATCTTAGGTTAACAAACTTTTTTGTTTTTTGAAAAATAGGATTCAATAGTTAAGCGTTTATTTACATTTTTTTCGACAGCTAAGATTTTTGGATGTACAAAATCAAAATCATGCCCAGTTTGAATTCTGTGTTTTTCAAGAGCAGTCATGCTATCTACATGAAAATTACGACGTGATTGTTCCTTCACCATGTAGTCTAAAGGTCTACCTGTGTGTCCAATATAACAACAATCACAGTTTTGACAATTAAATTGATCAATTAGGCCAAAGTTACAGAGAATTAAAAAAAATTGAGTTTTTACAGAACAAATAACAAAACATACCTACTTTCCTCTAAAAAACAGATAATTTTTTCAACAAACCTTTTTTCAAGCAACTAATATTTTGTTTTTACAATTTAAAAAATAATTTTTTTTAAAGCTCAATGCAATATTGCTTCTAATAATAAACTCTCACGTTACTTTTATATGAAGACAAAAGATTGACATTTCCTGTTTCGTTAACTTATGTGTGTGACAATTTTTGTTTTAATTCTTAGTTTTACTTCTATTTAAATTATTCTTCAATAATATGTGAAGTATAAAACTTCTAAAACACAAGCATAACGACGACATAACCTTGCCACCTGGAACTTTGATTCCCCGTGCCCTGACAATTTGTTCGGGTAAAAAATGTAGCTCACAAACAACTTGACCACTTTGCAAATTATAATCCTACTGAGGAATTTTTTTTACTTATTCGAGAAAGTGATCTGAATCTGAAGGATCTGAAATAAGAACTCACATTTCTTTGAAGGATTTCCAACAACCCATATTCAACGCATAAAAAAATTGACGAAGATGCACTCCATCTCACTAACATCATCAAAAACCAGAATAATAAATTAAAAACAGCTACATATTTTATGATTTTAACAGTTTTGACACGTAAGAATCAATGTTTTTCTGGAACAGGACGAACGACGCGCCATCAGATGGCTAGCGGATAAGTTCACCCGTCATATGGGACTTGTAAGCGACAATAGCTGCTGTACAAAAATTGAAGCCTCGGCTGAAATAACGTTGTATCAACACATATTTTCTATCCATAGACTTCTATGTATATGAGTTTTTCTTTAAATTATCCCTCTTCCGCGGAAGCGTTGCAATCTAAAATTTTAAAACTAAATTCGGCATGAAATGTCAAAATAGTCAAGGTTATTTACTTCCATTTACTTCGCATCTATTTCAATATAGTCTCCAAAGTTTACATGTCTAAATATAATTTAGCATTTTTGAAGGATAAGAATAGAAAATTACATTCGCTTAAGAATGTCAACAAAACATTTCAAAATTGAATTCGGCAAATTTCAACTAATAAAAATAAAAATAATTAGGTTAGGTCATTTACAAATTTGTCCCAACACATATTGTAAAAAATACGAATATAAATTCTCGTCTTTTCATTAAATTTATTTTATTACTTTAAATATTATATTTGATATTACCGGTTCTGGACGTTTCGCAGATAACAATGTGCGCGCACGATGCTGGCGTATTTACTCACACGCGTGCGGATTATCCCGCACGTCGCGCTATCACCCGAGCAGACATATGCGCAGTCAATTGCGACGCATATCGCTCGCACGCGTGAAGGTCGCACTCATGACGGTGACATGCGAGCTCTAATGCGTGCTTTTTTTAATCTATTAGATTTCCCTGTGGTACACTCGTTTAGTGTCCTAAACTGAAGGTCAAGTTCGTTATCCAGCCATTTTAGATACAAATTCAAAAATTGGGCACATTTGGGATATTTTTGAAACCACTTTTTTCAAAATTTCTCTGTTCGGTTATTCATTGTATTCAAAAAGTCATACAATTTATCCTAAACACTTTTTTAAAAAAATTAAAAAGTACCAGAGTTATAGCATTTACAAAATCCCCAAAAACACACGAAAATCAATATTTTAAGCCAAATAACGCACTATATGAAAAAAAGTCAAAAGGAGAGAAATTTTGCTTTTTGAATTCCCTACAAGATTATCACAAAAACTTTTTGAATATTCTAGAAAAATAAAAAATTCAACTTTTGTCAGCATACAAAATAATGAAAAATCCAAAAAATACATTTTTCGGTCAAACTCTGCAAAATACGGTAAAAGATGAATACACAAACATTGTGCATATGAAAAAGACCTACAAATTTGTTATGATTCACTTTTTGATAGGATGCGTAGTTTTGGCTTTAATCATGAAAAACGTCAGTAACAGTAAAAAAATGTGCCCGCTGCGTGGGGACATTCTTATCACAACTTTTGTCTTTTAATTTCTTTTTCGTCTTGTGTGTGGGGTTCCAAAAAATTTAACGTTTCATGTTTTTGGTGCTATTTTTTATGATTAAAACCAAACACAGAATTATAAAAAAATTATTCATGACAAATAAATCATTTTTACATTCTCATCATAGAAGATATTAGATTTGTATAAAATTTGACCCTCCTAGTTTTTATCAAATGTTACGTTTTTTCATGCAACGCTTTCACAGTATTTCAAATATTCTCAAATATAATAATTCATAGTGCTCAGTAGACCGTATGTGTAAAGTTTAAAACATAAAGAAAACATTGGAAATGAGCAAATTCAGTTTATGGAAAAACGCAAAAGTTTCAATAAAACGTTTAATAACAAAATTTGTCTAAAAGAATGCGCATTTTTTTTTAAACGGGACAATGAAACTTCGTCTGTTTTAATACCAATGCAAGTTACGAATTGTAATAATAGACATTTATGGGAATGATATAAGATTGCAGGGATAAACTCGAGTGCGATGCACGAGATACGTGATGAGAATGTTTTCGTTAAAGCCGAAGGAGCTTTAACAAAAGAGAATCCACAAACACCAAATTACTGTTGTCGATACTTTCACATTCAGTTTTAAAAAGTCTATGTAGAAAGATCAAGCGCGTAGCGCGAGGTAAATTCATTATCGAGTGCCCTAGGCGCGCTCAATCTTGTGAGCGCAGCGAGATTTTTTTAAAATAGGCAGATTTTTTTTTTAATACCTTCCTAATGAATAATAGTTATTATCATGTTATTATTTCATTATATAGACCCTAACAAAATGAAACTAGTTTTCAAATAAACTTTTACAGAAAAAATGAGTTTTTACGAAGATATTAGCAAAATGGAGCTAAAATTAACCGAATCCCATGCATTTGGTCAATTTTTCCCCCTCAGCATTAAACGAAGTGACGTTAGCTGATGGTTGAAGTGAAAATATGTGTTCGAATTATTTTCACATTCTCAGTTATGACCCAGGAAAAAGGAATCCATTGAAAAGACGACTCTTTGATTTGAGCATCTGTCATTTGCAGATTCAGAAAGTTAAAACAGAATCGGTTTGCGACTATGTCAATCGGTCATTGTCTCAAGCAGCTTCGAATCTGCCTTGTTCTGCGATTATCATTTCAAGCAAGGTTATATTGAATCGATTTCCTTCTTTTTGAACAGCCCTATCAGACTCGCCGACCTTTTATACAGCAGCTGTTATTGCTTACAAGTTCCACATTACGGGTGAACTCATCCGTTAGCCAACAGATAGCGCGTCATTCGTCCTGCTCCAGATAAACATTGAGTCTAATGAGTTTAAACTCTTAAAATAATAAAATAGCGGTTTTTAATGTATTATTCTGGCTTTTGCTGATAATAGTGAGATTAAGTGCGTTTTTATGAATCTTTTGATACATAGAGTATGGGTTGTTACAAAGGCAGATCGTGTAATTCGGGATACAAGTCCAGGAAAGAAAAGCGGACCCTTTTTTTAGTTCCTTCAGGTTCAGATCGTCTTCTCGAGTGGGAAAAAGCAATTCCTCGACAGGATTATACTTAAAAAAGTGATAAATTTGTTTGTGAGCTACATTTTTTACCTAAACAAATTATCAGAACAAACGAGAATTGAAGGATTCCGATGGCAAGATTATATCCTCGTTATGCATGTGTTTTAGAAGTTTCATAATTCATATATTATTAGAGAATAATTTACATAGAAGTCATACTAAGAATTTTAAAAAAATGGTACTACGTATAAGTTAACGAAACAGGAAATTTCAGTGTTTTGTCTGCATACAAAAGTAACATGAAAGTTTATTATTATAAGTAATATTTTATAGAACTTTGAGAAGAATTATTTATAAAATTATAAACTAGGAAAGCAGGTATATTTTCTGCTTTATTTTTTAAAAACTCCAATTTTAATGAATCCTTAAACACTTTTGACCTAATTGAGATATTTATCGTTTTTTTTTCGATTTTGATAGCCTTTATTGTCTTATTTTGAAACCCAGCGAAAAATATTAAAAGGTTCAAAATTAATAAAATGGCGGAGGTTTTTCCAAAAATATTAAAAGTTGCTTTAAAAAAAAAACCGAAATTATATATTTTTTGCCAATTTCATTTAGCGAAGTTTTTATCATATAATCAAATTTTCTCACTTTTCTTGTAAACACCGATAGATACGAAAAAATTTTTGAGATACTACTTTGCAAGTCAAAACTTTCTATTAAAATGACCCTTACTCTTTTGCGATACCTTATATCGCTTGCGAGGAAAATTAAAAATAAAATTTGTAGGGAAAAAATCATTTATTTGGCTACGAAAATGGTTTAGCCCACATAAGACTGATAGAGAATGACTTTCTTATTTTAGCAGAAAATTTTAAAAAATATTGGGAAGAATAAAAGGTAGGATTTTCTATAAACTATATTCTTATTTTTTTAAAGTTTGATAAAAAAATTAAGATTTTCTGAAAATTCCACCTTTTCATTCTTCCCAATATTTGACCAAAGTTTCTGCAAACGATGCAAAATATCGCAAAAGGCCAAGGGTTTATTTTTATAGGAATTTTAGGCGTGAAAAGTTTGATCTAACAAAATTTTCATATCTTTCGTTTACAAGAAGAATTGAAAAATCTCATTATATGAAAAAAAATCTCCTGTCGACAAAAGTTATTTGGCCCGCATAAAACTCAAAGATATCTTTATTATGAGAGTAAAATTTGTTAACGAAATTGGCAAAAAATATATAATTATGGGGTTTTTTTAAAGCAACTTTTCATATTTTTAGAAAAACCACCGCTATTTTATTAATTTTAAAGCTTTTTTATAGTTTTTAATGGGTTCCAAAATAAGACAAAAAGAAAACGATAAGTATCTCAATTAGGTCCAAAGTTATTGAAGATTAAAAAAGCTAGTCAGTTGAAGAAGAAGCCAAGCTTCTTTTCGAATTTAGCTGACCTTCTGTTCCTTGACTGATCCAATTAGTTTGTAAGTTTTGTAAAGTAATAATGAATATCTGCATATCATAAAGGTGTTATTTATGTGTTATCTGCATTAATATATACATGACACTAAAAATTTGCATGTACATATATTGGATGTTACTTAGGTGTGCATTTTAGAAAAATATACTGAATTTATGGATTTTGCTTCTATTTACTTATTCGTTTAATCCGTTCAACCACACCTCCCACACTTTTTACACGTGTATTTTGTGTTAAAAAAATGTATTTTATTAATTGATAATAATAAATCATGCAATAAACATGTGTTTGGATTATAGAAATATTTGCACACAACAATTTTGATTGGCTTGTTATATTCAGCCAAAAAACTTTCTCGTTCTTAAAAATGGAATTAATAACATTCAAAATTGTTTAATTCCTAATTTATAATGCTGAAGAAAATAAGAAGATACTATTAAATTTGCTCATTTTGTTATACAACTTTCTAAAATATCTTTATATCATCATTTTATTTTGTTAGATTTTTTATTATAATATGTCGTTTTCTCTTAAGATTTTTATTTTTTCACATACCTATTTACACATGTTTAATACATATTGTTAATAAAAGCCATGTGTAAAGTTAGAATTTTAATCATTTTTTCTGGACATTCCATTAGAACAAATCTATATATAATAAATATAAATTTTTAAGCGTGTTTAAATGTTGCTTGCAATATATGAAATTTTGAAAATCCAGCGATATATATCACTTTTAAAATAATCTTTTTCCAATAATCCTTTTACACTTCAATGTCTTGCATATTTTTTAAAATTAAATTACCCATCAAAGAATTGTTGGTCTTAATTTCATAAACTGAAAAGATCTGGAATTTTTTTATTTAATATTAATTATTGAGTTTTCCTTAAGACCAATGCTTTTCTAGAGCAGGACGATTGACGTGCCGTCCGGCGGATTAGTTCACCCGTGATGTGGAACTTGTAAGCGACAACTACTTTTCTCAGTAGTCGGATAGGGCTGTTTTTGAATTAGACCGACTTTTTTAGGGTTAAGCTGCCATATTTCACACGATTTTTTAAATTTATAAATTATCCAAAGATTAAAATAAATCATGCGCAGGTCTACTAGATTCCTTTTACTATTTCAGTTATTAGACTTTTACGGCATATAAGTTAGTCAACAAAATTATACCGACTAAAAGTGTTTAAAAAACAAATCGGCGGCAATTTGGAGTTTCAGTGACAGATAGGCAATTCAAAATACTTCGAAACCCATTCAACAGAAGTGAATGGATTTTTGTTTCCTGGGGAGTGTAATGTAATTGTCCAAATTTTCCATCTCTGGTTTTTAACGGATCTTTACGTTTCGGCACGCACAGAATCCGAAAATCGTAAAATTGTATCGGTGTCTGTATGTCAACCTCTGATATACTTCTTAAGGTTCCCAAAATGAAGGTTAAGTTCGTTAAGCAGATAGTTTCAACCAAAATTGTGAAACTTATAGCATTTTCAAAATTTGAAGAAAAATTAAAATAAAAAAATTGTTGTCAAAGTTTCTTATAGACGGGTTTGCAATTTTGGTTGAAACTTGCAAATTATCCAAATAAAATTTTCCATTTCAATGAAAATTAGAAATTTACATACTTTCAAAAAAAGGAAAGAAAACAATTTTTAATGGGTTAAGAGATGTCAATCCATATTTATACTAGATATAAAATATATGTATTCAAGTTATGATATTTATATTTGAAAAAATGTAGTTAAAGTGTACGCATTAGACGTATTAAAACGAGCGCGAGAGCGTACCCGCGCGCCCTGGTCGCGCTCAATCACAATGTGTCCGCACAATGGGCAAATTTTTCTTTTAGTCTCAGGCCTGATTAAATGTAGTTTTACCTTTTCTCCTGGGTTCAGGGCTTGGTCCCCATAGAACAAAAGCACCTACAACGAGTGCAAAACCAACGCCGGTAACAACGACAATCCTCTCGACATCCATTCTCAAAATTGTTTTTCCAATAGTTTCTGGAGATTTCAAAATTCAACGATTAATTTAAATTCAACCTTTGTCTCCGTTATTACAATATACACCATCCGAAGAAAGGTTTGAGATACTTGCATACATTTTCTATGGCTAAAAATATATCCCTGCTGATTCTTTGCTGATAAAGTTTTGCTTCAATGTTGTCTGATATCTAGATAACATTTTAGTTCTCGTACGTACAATTCGGCAAGACCTCTCAACTCTGATGGGCAAATATGAAGAATTATGATTATTATTTCAGGCATAGTACAAGTTGCGGGCAACTGTTGGCGCTGCAGGTCGGCACAGGTGATTGAATTTGAAGGTTTGAAAATTCAAAGTGTCAAAAGGTGCCAAAGTATATATTTTATTTGCAAAAATGAATACGATAACTATAAAGCTAAACAAACGGATGTGTGTTGTTCCTGGGTGTCAATCGTCGCGTCACGTGAAGCATCGCCAATTTCCGAAGGACACAAAGCCGGGTATATTGTGATTAGAAGCAGTGTCAAACCCTCTCTTGACGAAAATAAACTTAAGGGCATGTGACACAGCTAAATACCTATATTACCGACCACAGTTTTTCAGATCACTGAATGTTTTTTTTTAACCTCAGAACTTTTTTTGTAAATAAAATATCGAGCTGAAACTTTGGGAAATGTATTAGAGTACAATAAAGTACGTGTAGGTACTGCATTTTGGTAGGAACTTCACTGAAAATTATTTCATCTTTTTTCTGAATCTCAACATTTTTTGAACGCTAGAATTTTTTTTATACATAAAATATCGATCTCAAACTTTGAGAAATGCAAGAGCCGAAAGAAAACTACGTTTAAGTACAAAGCTTAATAATAAAAGATGTAAAAAAATATATTTCAACAATCAATTCCAACGGCATCAGCCGGTAACGTTGTACACGAAAATACGAAACCTGGCGGCCACTAGACGAGGCTCGAGAGAGTTCGAATTTTTGTGTACAATGTTACCGGCTGATGCCGTTGGAATTGATTGTTGAAATACATTTTTTTACATCTTTTATTATTAAGCTTTGTACGTAAACGTAGTTTTCTTTCGGCTCTTGCATTTCTCAAAGTTTGAGACCGATATTTTATGTATAAAAAAAGTTCGAACGTTCAAAAAATGTTGAGGTTACAAAAAAAGTTCTGAGGTTAAAAAAAAACATTTAGTGAACTGAAAAACTGTGGTCGGTAATATAGGTATTTAGCTGTGTCACATGCCCTTAAGGGCATGAGATACTTAGAACATGATCGATTTTACCAGTTTTAGGTTCCGACGGCTTTTTTTCTTTAATAATCAATTTTTTTATCTTAAAAATTTGGGACATGATAGCGACCATGCTAACAGACGTCCCCACACACTTTTTTTTGGTTTAATTCAAAAAAGTTTTAATTTAGCAAAATCTGATTCATTTGCATAGCGCTTAGAAATTAGTATCGATTTTACCAGTTTTAGTTTCCGACGGCTTTTTTTCTAGAATAATCAATATTTTGTCTTAAAAATTTGGGAAATGATAGCGAACATGCTAACGGAGTCCCTGCACAATTTATTTGTGTTTTTTTTTCAAAAAATTTTGATATTGCTAGCAACGTGTGTATATTTGGAGGTTATGTATGTTACAATTCTCCTATGCGTTACTTTCAAACTACACAATATTTTTGGACGAAAACTTTGGACTTGCAAATAAACATAGTAACTAATCTTCCGGAACACCGTTATTACAAGTAAAAATACTTAAAAACGTCTTTTTTTAACTAAAAGTGTAAATATTTACATTATCATATGCATTTGCGCAGCTAGTCGGCCCAATGCACAGCCAGCGCCACCGTGGCCGCGGTCAACATATCCGACATTTTCAACTCAGAGTGCCAGGGGGCTGATGCAGACTATAATGAAATTGTTTGATCATGAAATCTTGAAATTGTACTACATTATTATTTTTGAAATCGTAAGTTGAAATAAAGAATACTGTTTTTTTCTAACACTTTCATATACTGTTTATATATTTATTTCGTGTATCTTTTGTATGATGATCAACAAAAGAACATAAACTAACTTTGGCAATTTGACCAATTTTCTCACTCGCACACTTTTCCATGTATAGGAAGAGGACAACAAAGCACCTGCTCACCAAAATTTAAGATTTTTTTTACTTGCGCGTGGCTAGACCTTCAGTGGTTTGGACAAAGATATTATAAACGTAGATGCGGTACGGGGCGTCAGAGCGGGGAATTATATATATAGGACATCACATTTTCTGTCCTATCGAGGTGCTGCCCTCACCGTACTACGAAATCGAATTCTGGTTTTCTCATTTTTCGTCAAATA
>NC_046657.1:175208026-175216675 GCF_010883055.1 Belonocnema kinseyi | reverse complement strand
CAAAGATACAAACTAAAATTATAAAATAATACAAAAAAACTGAAAAAAGTAAGATACAAGCCAAATGTTGCAAGGAAAATGAACTTCAGATTTCCGAAATGCAACGGCATTAGTAACATTAATAACACAGAAAACTGTTAATAGCATTTTAGATTAATAACACATTTATTAGCTCTTTTTTCGGTAAACTTTTATCTATTTATTCTTTTCGTTGCTTATGTCGTTTATCCATACACTTATATCTTATATTTTTAATGTTGTCTTTTTTTCGCATCTTGCACAGTTTGATCACTAAATTAAATTTGTGATTTTTCATTATTTTTGGTGCTTTCAAAATTTGAATTTTCGAATATTCAAAACAATTTTGAAAAGTTGTTATGATAATCTTGTAGGGCTTTCAAAAAGCAACGTTTTTCTTCTCTCCAGTTTTTTTTCAAGTCTCGCGTTGGTTAGTTTACAATTTTCATTTTGGTATTTTTTTTTTAATTTGTTGAAAATTCTATAATTCTGGTAATATTCTTTTTATGAAAAGAAGTCGATAAGGTAAATTGTTCGAATTTCCCATTATTACGAATACACGTACATGGTATTTTTATATCTTGAAAAAAATTGTCAGAAATTTTGAAAATTCTTTAACTTTTTGAATTTTCACCCAAAGTAGCCAATGAACTTGATCTTTAGTTTCTGACACTTAAAAAGTATACCAAAAGCCAATATAATAGACGATTTTTTTTAAAGTTATTATACTCGCAAACAAACATGCATACAGACAGGCTGAAAAACTCGTAAAAACCTGTTTTTCGTGTCCAGACGTAAAATTTTACACAAATGTAATACCTTTTTTGATGAGAATGTAAAAAATATCTGTACTCTGATTACTGCCGTGATTTGAAATGTTAAATATTTGGAATTTCAAATTATTTAATTTTCAAGATTTATATTTTAAAGGTATAATATGAGAATTTTTTTGAATAGTTCAATTTTCAATTAATAAATTTAAATTAATTACTTTAAATGTAACAAATTTTTAATTAAAATTAATTAAATAACAAAATAAAAATTCATGTAAATTGTCATGATTTTGAAGATTAGAATTCAAAAATTCTCAATTATAAATCTTCCTAATTCATGAAATTTGACACGCATATCATGAAAATTAATGAATTTTCAATTTTAAAACATACAACTTTTGCAATTTTTATTTATAAATTTTTTAATTTAGATTTAAATCTTGAAGTTATAATTAAAAATTCATGAATTTTTAAGATATTGATTTCCAAATTATTCCATTGTTTAGACTTTTATTTCAAAGTATTGGGTTAAAAATTTTAATTAATTTGGGGCCCAAAAAAGTCACATTTGAAAAATTTTAACGGGCATGTATAGATTTATTAACTTATTATTACTCTGCCAGTCAACTCATTGTCAGTGATCGGAACCTTTTTCGGAACGTAATAATTAAGAAGTTTAAAATACATGCGGTAAATTCATTAGTTGAATAGACTAAAATATCTGTAGAAATTGCAAACTATACAAATATAAAAATACACACTCAATAATATTAAAGAACTATGTATCGATATTGCACTAAAAGTTTTATCTGTTTGAATAAAAATATAATATTGTGAAGTAAATAAATTGTTACTCATAAAAGAATATAAAAAGATGAGAAATAACAAAGATATATTTGGAAATAATCAAATCACTTTATAAATATTACAAAATATATGAAACAAAAATATAAATTATACGTTTAATTTTCTCTCTGGTATCTATTAAAATAACCATGTTTTACAAAGCGTGGATGTTTTACGTTTGTTATGAAATGTAAAAACGCATTAATTGGCAATTTAATTTTAATTTCAATGGTTCTTTTCCAAGCTAAGTTTACCATCGGTGTACCGAGAGCTGCTTACAGCGCTCCAAGTGGCTCTTGGCAAACTATATCGAATGGTGCTTTCTACGGGGAGCGGTGGGTAGAGGGGAAGTGACTTTTTCGCCGGACGCGCCGTCTACATTTATGGCGGGCAACTAAGCCCGCACCGCATCTGCGTTTATAATATCTTTGGTTTGGATCATGGTTGAATGGATCGCGGTTGTCAGCCACGGAGTAATAATAAGGAGGCTAATCTCCGTACATACGTTCTGACTGCGGTAACTGTACATTTATTGCGTTTAAACCCAATGCTCACAAGAAAGGGGATATGCGCACTGTGACTTGCTATCTTCTTTTCTCCCGCAAGAAGTGTATGAGTGAGTGCCAGTACTTGACAACCACAACAACATATTACCTAATATTATATTGTCACATTATTCAATCTGTATTTTATATCATTCAATGATCACAATTAAATCTGTATTACTTACCCATACTTTCCGGGTCACAATTTGTCACCTTAATTCTGTACAAAAACACAGAAATAAATAAGCACGTAAATTGACAAACTCAATTGACAATATTTACAGGAACATAACCTCAGTTTTTAGTTGTCATTCAGCACGGCACTCACTCGTAAATTTCTTGCGGGAGAAAAGGAGATAGCAAATCACAGTGCGCATGTCCCCTTCCTTGTGACCATTGTGTTTAAACGCCGAAGTCTGGCAGTAAATGTACCTTTAGCGCAGTCAAAACTCGAGACGTTTTGTACAGCATAATCGGTCTCCATATTATTACTCCGTGCCGTCAGCTTTCGAATTCAACTTAGTATTCTAGTGTTGCTATCCTGACTAACATGGAACGTCCTTTGTCTAGAACATGAGGGCAGAATTGCATTGCGTTTTGTGCAATGGACTCTTTCATTTAAAAAAATGACATTGTGCAAGCGCGAAAAATATATAGCACTTCCATGAGAGTTCCAGACAATTTTTAACTGAAACGTATGTGGGAATAGTAAACATTGCCGAAAAAAACTATTTCGAACAGTTAGAAGTTAAAAAACTTCCCAAAAAAGAAATGTCTAATATACCAGGAGAAAATGCATTGAAAAATAAAAAAGGTTGGTGCGCACAAGAAGTGTTGTTTTGGAAAGTGCAAAAGTGACATTCGGTGCAAGTCCTACTTGGAAGGCTAATATTATTTTATTAGATTTCCAAAACCCTGTTTAATATTTCGAAAGGGTGGCATTCCCGAGGGTTTATTTATTTTCATAATTTTTTTTATTAATGACATGATTTTAATTGTACGAATTTTCGGGGAAAACGTCAAACTAAAAAAATCGCATTTGCATTTATTTCGGTAATTTGCAAGCTAGGTGAATTTAAAAACTGACAACCCACTTATAATGATAATATATCAATTAATTTTCAACTGCATTTCTTGAAAAATTCTTAATCAACCTTCATTTATATTTTGTTATTATTAAAATTACTTCACTTTTATGCAAAACACTACATAACCTGCATTTTAACCACCTTTTTAACTGACAAATGGTATTTTTTCCCACCTTTTTATGCAATAATTTAGCACCTGTCACATCATTTTCATTCACGTTTACATTAAAATTAGGTACAATAGTGTGCATTTTACCAAAAATTAGTCCGCAATTCTTAAATTCCCGCTAAGAGTCATGACGGCGCCTAAGCTTCCATTCTTTAAAGAAAAGCACTGTCCGTTAAATTACTAGACATTTCAGTTAATAATATTATCCTAGTTATTCAGAGAAACACTGTGAATAGCTGAAATGTCTAGTGATTTGACGTATTACGCCAAACGCAACGCAATTCTGCAATAGGGTGGCGTTCCATGATGGCAGAATTGCCTTGCGTTTTGTGTAATGAGTCAAATCACAAGACTTTCAGCCAAACAAAGTATTTCTCTGAATAAACAGAAGAATATGATTGGTTAAAATGTCTAGTGAATTGATACATTAGGCAAAACGCAGCGCAATTCACCCTTGTGAAGTTAGCACCCCAATTTTGACTAATTTGGAAATATCGAATTTTTTTTTTTGTAGTCGTTTGTTGGTCGTTTTTTGGTGTTTGTTGGTCAACTTTCGACGTTTTTTGGTTAAAATTGGATAGTTATTAATATTCAAAGGTTTGGGTGCAATTTTCACACTAGCACAAAAGAAATTTTTGTAGTGCTCTATTTTTTATATTTTCCAAAAATTCTTCGCGAAATCGTCCCTTCCCTACCGAAAAGAATCTTTGAGTATATACTAAAAATTCTTTAGGTCAAAGAATCTCAAAGAAATTCTCCGTAGGCACTCAGGTAGATATTTTTAAAGGTCCAGGAAGCTCGTTTAAATGGTCTAAAGGCTTTAAAATATCCTTTCCGAAATTAAATTAAGAATATGATCATAAATAACAAACAGAAAGGCTATCTCCATAGAGTAGCCGACACTCAAGGGTCCTTTGTTAAGCTTTCGGATTAAAATTTAGAAGTAGGTTTTTTTTAATTTCATAGTTAACAGCCTAAAACATAATTATTCGGAATCTATGGGTTTCGATGACTTCAGATATCTAACTTTTTTTTTAATACTTAAAATTGGAATTAATAGAACGTTTCTCATAAATGGAATGAGATACGTCAAAAAAGACATTTTTTAATTCAACTAGAAAATTGTATATCAGTATATAAGTTATAATTTTAAATAAGTAAAATGAGAAAATTCATTAATTAAAAAAAAGTGTTAATAATTTGAAGAGAAATTTAAAAAGTGAGAGCGGATTAGCCACGACCAGCTACTGTAAATAACTCTGCCCGCCCGGTACGTGACGAATACAAAAGGAACATTATATTACCGTCGCACCACTCTTAAAACGACCACTAAAAGCATCTTGAAAAGGACCCAAATCTCTCACACTATCTCCGAGACTATTTTGTTTCAAATCGACTTTGTTTATAGATTCAAATGGGCCAAGCTATTTCGCTAAAGAAAATTCAGAGATTTCTTTCGGTAGGGTTGGTCGTTTCTTGGTGTTTGTTGGTCCAATTTTAATGTACTTGCCATTGGCACGAAATTTTAAACAACAAAGAATGACAGGAATACGACAAAGAGTTTTTGGTTTCGCATTATCATGTACGCTATATAAAATTTAGTCTGTATATTATAAAATATATAAAAGTATATATACTTTTATATAATATATATAAAAGTGTAAATTCTGCACGAAATCTACTTTGGGATAATTTGCAAGCCTCTTTGCTGTGTACCAAAAAAATTGACAAAAATTTCTAAAACTCACAAAAAATTTTATTTAAATCTTGAAAAAGCTCTATCTTTTTGAATATTTGTCTAATTAAAAAATTTAACTTAGATAGTTTCTAAATAAGTTTAATATCTAGTGGCGAATTCAAATGAAATTTCCTAATCTACAAAAAAAATATTTTTCTGAACATTTTCAAAAGTTTCAAAAGTAAATAACTTTTCAAGTTTTTATCGAAATTGAACAGTTTATTTGGATAATTTGCAATTGACTACCTATTTATAAGCAGAGAGCGGAAAGAGCGTAGTCTGAAGTTGCGCACGGAGCGTAGCCTCGGTTCCCTCGTTGCGGAGAACCGTCGCATGGAGAGAAGTGGTGGGAGAGCCGCGCGAACATTTGAATGTCTGTGGCTGTGATGAGCAAACAGCACCGAGTAGAATGAAAAGAAAATAGAGCGACAAGTGATACGTTGGCAACTGGACCTGAAAATCGGAAAATGACAGTGAATTTATTTTTAGACCGGGAATTTCACAAATTTCTAGAAAATAAATCTTTCCAGCTTTCTTTTCAACCGTGTTTTAAATAATTAGCAAAATTATTATATTTTTCAATTATGATATCATTCAGTTTATAATGCGTAATTCGAAAATATTTCACTCTACTAATGTTCTATTTTAATTTTTAAGCGTACATTTTTATTTAAAGAATTTTTAAAAGCAGTTTTAAAAACTAAAAAAATTAAAAATTAGAAATATTCGAAATAGATGGTTTAGGATAAAAAACATTTTTAGTCGATCAAATGTAAATATATAAATTAATTAATAATATTTAAATTGAACAGTATTTAAAGTAGTAAAAAGTACATAGTAATTGATTTTACAAGGCGATTCGGAATCAGTTCATAATTTTAGAATTTCAGGGTTTAAACTTAAAAAAATAAACTGTTTATATTTGAAATTCTTATTAGTTAGACAAATGTAAACAGCCGATTAAAACTTTATAAACTATTTTTAATTTGAAAATAATATATTTGTAATTAAAGACTTTAATCAAATTTCAAATATAGTTTCAGTTTAAAATATTCCATTTTTAAACCATTCAATTTGAACATTTTTAATTGAGAAAAATAATAATTATGTAATATTTTGAAATATCTTACTGTTCATTAGGGTGGCCCAAGAAATTACATTTGAGAAATTTCAACAGGCACGTTAACCAAATCGTTCTCTCAGGCAAATAAATTTACCCATGTTTTTTTATTTGCAAAAAAAAAATTGTTCAGCCATTGCTCTAGCCATTTTTATGTCTTGTGGAGTTTAGCATGTAAAATGTTTCCAATTTTTACTTCTTCGATTTTGGTCAGGAAATTATAAGTCAATTTATTTTAAATTTTATATGCTTGATGTCTTATCAGTGAATATTGTATTTATCGAATTTTCATATCTCAGAAATATTTTGCAAAAGTTTTAGGCATATAAAAAATCACATAAATTGGACATATTTGGAGGCTTAGTGTAAGCGTCGGATATCCTTGTCTAACTTGATATTTGGAATAAACATTTTTGAAACAATTGAGAACAGATTTCTAGAAAAAAGTAAATAAACTATTTATTTAATTGAGAAAAGAGTAAGAAAAGCTGATGAAAATTGACACATTCAAGTTGAACAACGGCTGAAGGGATTGCAGGTTGACGGCTGCAAAAAAAGTTGACCCTCGATCGGGCCTCTCATTGTGCACCGTATTTGCTGGGTCTCAAAATACTGTCACTGACAATGAGTAGAAAGGCAGAGTAATAATAAGTGAATAAATCTAAAACTGCTCTCCGGGTCGAACCTGTAGCTGGTGTTAGGACTTTTCTATTTTAAATCAGGAAACTTTGAAGCCCCAGAGCAACGGCTAAAAATATTTTTTTTTGCAGATTGAAAAACATGGCTAAATTTATTTGCCCGAGAGAACGATTTGGTCAACGTGTCCGTTGAAATCTATCAAATGTCATTTTTTGGCCGACCTAATGTTTATTTAAAATCCGTATTTACAAATCAAAAGCACAAAACTAAACAAAAAACTAAACTTTGAACGTTAAAATGTTAATTACACTATTTAAAATAATTTAATTTGTTTTACGAATTGTGAAGTATAAAAAAAAAAAACTATAAAAAATGAATGTGGAAAATTTTGAGCATTTTTTTTAAATTTTGCCTAATTTTTTAATTAAATTTAGGAAAAATGCGAATTATTTTAAAAGAAATTTAGAAGTTCTTAAAAAGTTTCAAGAATAATTAAAAATTTGACAAACGTAAAACAACATTAAGATTTTTCAAGATTTTGAAATAAAATTTTAAAGTGTTTTAAGGATTTTTAAAGTATTTATTAAGTCGTTATTTGTACACAACAATTCCAAAATTTGAGTAACAAATTAATTTTTTTTTAATAGTGTAATTCAAATTGTAACGTTCGCAGTTTCATTTGTTGTTTAGTTTTGTGTATTTCATTTGTAATTGTGGATTTTAAATGAACAGTCAGATATCTCTAAATGTTAGATAATTGTTATTTTTTTAATTAAAAAATTACCAATTGAATGGTTTGAAAATGGAATATTTTTAACTGAAACAATATTTGAAATTTAATTAAGGTCTTTAATTACGAATACATTATTTTTAAATTAAAAATAGTTTATAAAGTTTTAATCGGGTGTTTGCATTTGTCTAAATAATAAGTCTTTTAAATTTAAAAGGTTTAATTTTTAAAGATTAAATCTGGAAATTCTAAAATTATGGACTGATTCCGAATCGTCTTGTAAAATCAATTATTATTTACTTTTTAATACTTAAAATACAGTCAAATTAAAAAATGATTAATTAACTTATTTTCACATTTGATCGACTAAAAATAGTTTTTTTATCCTAAATCATCTATTTCAAACATTTCTAATTTTTTAAGTTTTTAAAACTGCTTTTTAAAATTCTTTAAATAAAAATGTACGCTTAAAAATTAAAATAGAACATTATTAAAGTGAAAGATTTTCGAATAACGCATTATAAACTGAATGATATCATAATTGAAAAATATAACAATTTAGCTCATTATTCAAAACATGGTTGAAATTTAAGTTAGATAGATCAATTTTCTAAAAATTTGTAAGATTCCCGGTCAAAAAAAAAATTTACTGTTATTTCCCGATTTGCAGGTCCAGCGACCACCCGCTTTTTTCATTGATGACAAAGTATCATTTGTCGCTCTATTTTCTTTTCATTCTTCTCAGTGCTGTCTGCTCATCACAGCCACAGATATTCAAATGTTCGCGCGACTCTCCCACCACTTCCCCCCATGCGACGGTTCCCCGAAAGAGGGAGTCGAGGCTATGTTCCATGCGCAACTTCAGACTACGCTCGTTCGCTCTGTTATATCCTACCTTTAGATCCTGTTGACTATATCCCTTGGAACTAACGATGATTGGTCGAGATATTTCCTAGGTCCGTTGCTGCTTTTGATTGGCTTGA
>NC_046657.1:175165251-175207926 GCF_010883055.1 Belonocnema kinseyi | reverse complement strand
TTTTCCTGAATTCTAGGCGCCCTTTTGGCGAGCGGAAGTTCTATGCTTTGTCTAATGGTGATCAAAGAGCGTCTGAGTCATTATGACTCAGGTTAATCCTTTTCCCCTAATTATTAGATGGAAAGAGAGTGGAATATATAAACTTATTGCACAGTCTAAGTAATAATTGTTAGAACTTGTTCAATTACTATCTAATTCTAACTTAACCAATAATTGAAATTATTAAATATTAATTTAGTCATCACTATTTACGATTCTAAATATTAATTATTGTTTATTACTATATTCTATTGACTTTAGACCCAGTTCAGAAATGTTCTTTTAATTATTTCATACCAAACACATTTCTTAAATTTGAAATCAAATTTAGTTTTATTTGTGGTCCTCAAATGGCGTTGTTTGATTTCCGTAATGTCACACGACACTACACGCTCTCTGTCTATTCGCGGTGGGCACGACCTACAGAGGCGCTGCAATCGCATCCATATGATCGGGTCACGTGGTTTGAAAGCAGGCTAGTTTGAATGTTTACACGGTGACGTGTCCTAATAATTAATATTTTTTTAATAAAGCAATTTTAAATTGACGTGAGGTACCTAAAATTATTAGAAATTTTTAAGTTTGTGCATGGAACATTTAACTGTCGCAATATGGCAGAAGGAGAAGCGGTTTTAAAAGCAGGACAAGTAGTGCCTTTGTTGGTTGCACTGCAAGGACAGGTAATAAAATGAAACTTACAGGTTTTGTTTTGCAAACTAGTGCATTGAAATTTTTTCCTCACAACATTGAAGGCTCTTTACGATTTCTTTTACAGAAAAATAGAGATGAAGGAAATAATTGGTTCCTACAAAGCTGGCCGTCTGGGAGTTGCAAACATGTTGTAGCAGTGTTAGTATGCTTAGAAAAGTACGTATTTAAATAGATTTGTAAGTATATTATATTCGAATACTTAATTAATGTAAAAGCTCTGTAGATGAATGCATATATATCAATCCAAAATTGAGGCTGTTGCGTGGATGAAAGCTCCTATAACCTCAAAATTGAAACGATCAATTTTACTCAACAAGTTTTCGAATTAAATTTGTTGTCTATGTTGATATAATTTATTATATGCCAAGTAGCCAATCTTGATATCTTGTGTAAATTCGTGACATCTCTCAATCTAATCTTTTGAATTTATTGTGAAATCTTCGTAATTATAATTTTTTAATATTTCTAGAATAGTAAATCTATCAAGTTCACAATATTTTAAATTTCTATTCAAAAAGTCATGTTTTCATAGTTAAAATAATAACCCAGCGGGCACAAAGTTTGGCGACGTCTTTACGACATCTTTACGATAGCTTTACGACATCCTATGTCTATGTCGTTAAGGTGTCTTTACGATATCGTAAATAAGTCGCATGATTTGACGATGTCTTTACGATATCGTAAAGACAGCGAAACGACATGGACATAAGATGTCGTAAAGTTGTCGTAACGATGTCGTAAAGACGTCGCCAAATTTTTTGCCCACTGGGAATTAAGAAGTCTTCATAAAATGCAGAGATCACAGTGGTTCAGCAGCTCAATTTTAGGGGAAATGGGGGATTTTTGCTTCGAAAAACGGGATTTTTGTAAAAAGGGGCGAAAGATTTTTCCATAAAAATATTGACGTAAACAACAAAAGTGAATGAATTTACTACTTTTATAAGAAACTACAAATTTTCATAACAAATAAAATTACATTATGATCAGTCTCGAATTATTTTGTCCCTTAAGAAAAAAATTGATAATGTTAATTAAATCACGTCAGATGTTCATTTTTCTACTTTTTTCAGTGCAAATAAAAAAAAACTAATATTTTAGGAGATAGTTCAATTTCCATCAAAAACGTTAATTTGCAGCCAAGAAAGATAAATTTTCGACCAACAAAGATTACTTTTTAACAAAGTAGTTACTCTTCAACCAACAAACTTAAATTTGTAATCAAGTAGTTGATTTTTCAATAAACAAGACAAACGTAAATAAATTTATTAAAATCATTATTCCTTCACATGTGAACGCAGCTAACCTATAAACATCAAACATCAATCACAACATTCATTTCTTGATATACTGCTAATGCATATTAGGATTAGAAGACTTACAGTTATTATAATTTAAGATTAAACTAATATATGTCACTAAACTCCTAAGGTTGACACCGCCTTTAATAAATATTACACGTAATTATTCCACGTAAGCCGCATATTTCGCATGGAAACAAATAGGACGAGACTGTTTATAAAGGTCCGCCGAGTAGCCGCCAGACTTCGCAATTTCGTGCCCACCATGCTTTAAAATTTTTAATTTTGGTTGGAAATATCTGCTTAACGAACTTAACCTTAATTTTGTGTGTGTCGAAACGCGAAGTTCCGTTAGAAACCAGAGATCGAAAATTTATACGATTACATAACTCTTTCATGAATAAGAATGTAAAAATAAAATAAATGTTAAGTTAAAACAATTTGCTCGAAATTTCATCTTTGAAGAAACTGCGTGCAAAGTTCGGTTTCTCGTGCCAACGGATCTTGTACAAAGTGACGAATTCTCAAATGAATTTTGAACTTCATGCGCGTTTTCGATTAATATTCAACCCCGAGAAAGAAAGAATTCACCATGTCCAATTGGGTGGGTTATCACATTTTTATTTAAAAAAAGAAACATGCGAAAAATTAATGACAAGTTTTGTATTATATAAATAATTATATTTTCTCGTAGTCTTCATATAATTCTGATAGCTCCCTACGTATTTTCGAGAAAAAATTAACTCTTATAAAATTAGCATTAAACGAACTTACGTACTCATCGAAAAACTTTCATGGTATCATATAAGATACGTGAAGAAATGTTGAAAATATCCTGAGTTTACCTTTAAAAACGGACTATTATGTCTTAAAGTACACGCATTCGAAATTTATACACATAAAAAAGAAACCCTTAAAAATTTATATTTTGTATTCGCTTACGAATTTTTACATAAAAATACGTGTACTACATTAAAACAGCCTCTTTTGTCGCTTGTCAATAGGGATTGATACTTTTATATATATTATATAAACGTATATATACTTTTATACATTTTATAATATTCAGTAAAGGAATCTTTTTCATTCTTACATTAACATATTTTGTCATTTTTAAAATTAGTTGTTTTTTAAAATTAGTTAATCTCAATTTTACAAAATCTTCAGTAATCGTCAACACTACCATTTATATGTACATATTCCCAAACTATAATTGCACTTAATTATACTAAATTTTATATAACTGGCCTGACAATGCGAAACCAAAAACTCTTTGTCGTGTTCCTGCCATTCTATACCTATCATCCAATATCATGTCATTCTATATCAAATATCTTTTACAATTTTTAACAAAACACCTTGAAAATTGACCAGCAAGCACCAATAAACGACCAACAAACGATTACGTAAAGAATTTCTGGAAAATATAAAAAATGAGAGCGCTAGAAAACATTTCTTTTGTGCTAGTGTGAAGTCTGCATCCGACACTTTAAATATTAATCACTTTTGTCATTTTAACCAACAAAAGTTGAAAGTCAACCAACAAACACCAACAGACGAAAAACAAACGATTAAAAAAAGAAGAAATTCGATATTTCCAAATTAGTCAAAATTGGGGTGCTAACTTTACAAGGGTGCGTTTACAAGGGTCCCACGATTGCAGAATTGGGTTGCGTTTTGTTTAATGCGTCAAATAACTAGACATTATAGCCAATCACAGTGTTTCTCTGAATAACTAGGAGAATATTATTGGCTAAAATGTCTAGTGAATCGACGCATTACGCAAAACATAATCATGGGACGCCACCCTGAGAGTGGGTTGGATCATGACAGTGTATTTTACACGCCTGTCGCTTCCAAACGGAAAATGTATCTTCTTCTCATTCTACCATGTGACGATACCACGCATTTATCGCAATGTTGATTTTCTCTGTTTTTCCGTTGGGTGGAAAATCTAGAGTGAGATAAGTGCATAAAATCGCCACATACGAGTGAGACGAAGATACATTTTCCGTCTCCATAAGACAGGCGTGTAAATACACCATGACTGAACGGTTCACCCGAGTGCAGCCCAACACCCACCCAGTGTCGTCAACCTTGGGAACTTTTCAAACAGCGCTTGCGTCACACCGTATTTAGATGGGATCAGCCCCATGCATCGCCCCCACTTTTCTATTTTCTTACGATCCGGAGGGGAATTGTCGGTTAAACTAATCCAACAGATGGCGCCACAAAAAGTAGGTCTGTCTTTTTCATTGAATTGCATTGAGAAAAAGAAAAAATAATTAAAAACTTGATGCTGTTTGCAAATAAACAAAAAAAAATATATTTGAAAAAATAAGAGTAACTATTACTAATTATTTAAAAAAAAACAAAAAGTGATGAAAATATGTAGTTTAATATGAATAAAATTTAATTTTGAGATACATTTTGAAAGCATTTCGAACTTTATATTTTCGTGATTTAGTTTGCTCATATTATTGATTTTATTATTTGTTAAAGTTGAAAAAAAATTATTTTTTCTTATAATTATTAACGTAGCTAATGAAAAAATTAATAATATTAAAGACCTCAATGACGAAAATATCTAAAACATATACATGATCAAAAGAATTAATAAAAAATATATGACGTATCTCAAATATAAATGTGATAATAATTAAAATATGTAAGACTACATCTTAAGTTGAACAGTAAAGAATCTTTGTACCTCTAAAATCTTAACAATTTTAAGTTTTGAATAAAATATTTTTTTAAAGTAATAGTAATTGTAATTAAAATGTTTGAGGAAATAATTTGGTAAAAAGTCAATGAAAAGACTAATAAATCAGAAAATGGATTAAACATTATTTAATATAATGTATATATTTAGTGCATATACTTAAATTAATTTTTTTCGTTCAGCTGGACGCTCCGAACTTTTGTCTTCTCTACTTGTTTATTAATAATTTTTCTACTCAAAGTATGGAAAAACTGAAATTTTGTACATAACAATTTGTTACGCTTTAATAACTGATCAGAAAAACCTTTTTATTGTCTTATATTAATGTTTAAGAACTCATAAAATTCCAATAAATTGTTTATCATTCCATTTATTTGTTGCAAACAAATTTGATAAACAAATTAAAAAATAGTATTATTGGTAAAATTTTTGTTTTGCTAAAAGTGCTTTGCATTAATGTTGGAATGACATTTAATAACGAACATAATTTAAAAGTTTATAATAGCTAATGTTATGAACAATTCTTGTGGCAAAATATTAGAATTTGAGATTTAAAAAATTATTATTTCCTTCAAGCGCCAGAAAGACCTCAGGTATTCCTTAAAACAATAAATATTTAATGATATTTGATCAAATATAACAATTTAAATTGTTGTAAACACATTAGATGAACAAATAAAAAATTTTGCTCCTTTCGCATAGAAATTCTTTTTTTTACACTGGAAATGTTTTAAGCTGTTGGACAAATAACTGCTAGTCACAAAAATATTTGAGAAGTTAACAACAACCATTGTTGTAAATAATTCTTGTGACAAAATATTCAAATGTAAGGTTTTATCAAAATTTTTATTTTCTTTAATCGCTACAATGACTACGGATATTCCTAAAGAAATATATCTTTGATCATATTTAGTGGAATATAACAACTTACACGTTTATAAACAATTTACATAAAAAATTTCCCAATGCTGGCAGTTTCACTTGGAAAAAGTTGGGTTTTTGATCGTAATAGATTGGAAATGAATCATAACACTGCATGCTAAGATTTACTCAATACAAAATCTTTTGACAATAACCCACCGACTTGGCCATAAAAGAAAATTTTAATTTGATGAAACCTTAAGTTTAAATATTTTGTCACAAGAATTGTTAAAGCAGGGGTTATTGTTAACATTTCTAGTATTTTTGTGACTAGCAGTCATTCGTCCAATAGCTTAAAACATTTTCAGTGCAACAAAATTTTCTATGCGAAAGGGCCAACATTTAAAATTTGTTTATCTAATTTGTTTACAAAAATTTAAATAGTTATATTTTATCAAATATTATTAAATATTTATTATTTTAAGGAATACCTGAAGTCGTTCTAGCCATTGAAGGAAATTATAATTTAAAAAATCTCAAATTCTAATATTTTGCCACAAAAATTGTTTATCACGGTGGTTCTTATAAACTTTTAAATTATTTTTGTTATTAAATGTCATTCCTACATTAATATGAAGCACGTTTAGCAAAAAAAAAAAATCACCGATAATAAGACATTCTTCATACTTTGACTGGAAAAATTATTAATAAAAAAATAGATGAGACAAAAGTTCGGAGAATTAGGATCTATAGAATTTAATGATCTTTAATTTAAAACAGAAAAATTCAAAATCGTAAGAAAATTGAAGGCTCTGGACATTTTTGAATGAAAAAAGTGCATTTCCGCCAATTGTGCGTCATGAGGACAGTACGTTTGTTTATGGATTTTAATAGCTTATAGTCTGTTTATTTTAGAAATGAGGTTTGCAATAATATAATTAACAATTTAATTCAAAATCTCTTTAAATTTAAATTTTAAATAAAATTATTAGGGGTTGTATGCAGCGAGAAAAAAGCTTTCAAGATTAAACAATAATTAAATGATTGAACTGCATAAATGTATATATGACGTTCATTTCAATTTAATTAAATATACACATAATATTGAATAATATTACATCCATTTGATCATTTATCAGCCTTGTCCAGGCTTTTTACCAAATTATTTTCTCAAAACATTTTAATTCAAATTAATATTGCTGTTTAAAAATATTTCCTTCAAAACTTGAAATTGTTGAGATTTTAAAGGTCCAAAGATTCTTTACATTGCAACTTAAGTTGTAGTCTTACATATTTTAATTATTATTATATTTATATTGGATATAAGTAATATATTTTTATTAATTCTTCTGATCATATATATGTTTTAGATATTTTTGTCATTGGGGTCTTAAATATTATTAATTTTTTCATTAGCTACATTAATAATTTCAACAATGAATAATTTTGTTTAGCTAGAACAAATGGTAAAATCAATAATATCAGCAAAATAAATCATAGAAATATGAAGTTCGAACTGCTTTCAAAATGTAACTTAAAATTAAATTTTATTCATATTAAACTACATATTTTTACGAATCTTTCTTTCTTTAAATAATTAGTCATAGTTACTCTTATTTTTTCATACATATTTTTTTTTTGTTTATTTACAAACGGCATCAAGTTTTTAATTATTTTTGCTTTTTCTTAATGCAATTCCATGGAAAAGACAGACCTACTTTTTGTGGCACCATCTGTTGGATTAGTTTGACCGACATTTCCTCTCCGGATGGTAAGAAAACTTCTACTATATACACATACACGGTCGTGGCAGGGGGCTGATGGGAATATACAAGCTGCCATTAGGCATTTTCACTTCATCATCAGCTAATTTCACTTTGAGGAATACTGAGGGTATAACAATATACAGAATGCATGGGACAAAACTTTGTGTTATCTTCGTAACGAATAATAACTACTATCATTTAATTATGTCACTAAATAGTTTTTAACAAATAAAAACTATTTTTGAAAGATACTTATATCGAAAAAATTTGTTTTTATGACGGTATTATCAAAATAGGACAAAACTGGACCGAATCCCATGCATTTGGTCCACTGTTTTCCCCTCAGCAATCGACGAAGTGAATTTAGCTGGTGATTAAAGTGAAAATACCTAATTCTGGTTCCATGTCAAATTCAAAATCGCTTAATTGATATAGAATTATATAAATATACTTACATGATATAGAATATTTATTTTTAAATTATACTGAATTGTTATCAAAATATAAATTATAAATCGAATTACGTGATATAATATATGAAATATTTAAATTCGACTATATGATTTTTTAACCCACATATTTGCCAAAAAGTAGCTCTTGCAAAAATTATGGTTGCAAACGAAACTTTACTCAATTTATAAATAGGCGTGCGCTAAAATTATAATCATATGATTTTGAAAATAAATATTAAAAAATAATAAAATAATAAGAAACTACAGGTCAAACATTAATACAATACTTTTTCAAGAGTTTATTATGATAGTTATTTATATTTCACATCATACGTCCTTTTTATTTGCGTGGCTTAATGTGCGTCGTTCTGTAGAAAAACGGGTTCCTAACCTTACTTTCTTCTGGATCTCATTTCGCTTTAATATATCAAAAAAATGCTCATAGGCAATTTAATTGCATGTAAACATAATCTTCAGACCCTCTATATTTGAATTATACTGTGATAGTTAAAAATATTAGTAATAACTTCGCATAATCTTGAATTTAAATTCGGTTTCCATTTGTCACGTCTACAATTTATGATCCACATTGACAGTCTTGCTCTTCGCCTAAGTGGAAAACGGTAAAGTTTAAATCCATCTTCGCTTCTATTTTTACAAAACGGAGCACTGTAGCAGACCATTTTTCTTATATTCTAAACTTAATTTCGATTAAACTATACGAAATGTTTATCGGACTGTTTCCCGCGAACTGTCCACGAACCAGAATGGCGGTTGCATATTCCTACTATCGGCGAGAAAACTATAGGCATCTGCCTTTGAAGCTTAACAACTCAGTAAAAAAAATGCTAGCGCAACAAAAAAACAGTCATTTAAAAGCTGAAAGTGTTCTACGTTAATGAGCTTGAAGCCGTTTATGTAAACAAATTTTTGTGCTTAGCAGACTGAAAAATGTAAAAAATAGTAAGGATTGGGTACATTTAAGAACAGTCAAGTTTACAGCATTATTTCTTATACAAGGGGCGATGAAAAATATTTGAAAAAATTCATGAGTATGAGGAAAACTGTTGTGAACCAGTTGCAGTTGAGAAATTTTAAAAATATTAAAAATTGTTGCTTAAAAGCACAACAATGTGCAACCATATTATCTTCAGTTATAATTCAGATATTAAAGCGATTCAAACTGCAAACTGTAATTGATAGGCTCTGTATTTATTTTCAATCACCCAGAAGGATGTGTTAGTCTTCATTTTTTGTGAAAATCGCAATATTTTTAGACATTTTTTGTTGTTGTTGGAAAACAAGTGTCAGAAAACAGGGGGGGAGGGGCTTTTTTGTTTTACTTCCGACTGCTGGTCCTTCTCTTCGACCCGTGGCCAGGTGCGCCATCCAAGCATTCAGAACTAGGAACCGAATAATAGCCCAGCAGTCGGCAGTAAAACAAAAAAGGCCCCCCACCTGTTTTCTGACACTTGTTTTCCAACAACAAAAAATGTCTAAAAATATCGCGATTTTCACAAAAAAAGAAGACTAACACATCCTTCTGGGCGCTAGAATTCTTTTTGACTGAGTTTTTAAGCTTCAAAGTCAGATGCCTATAGTTTTCTCGAAGATAGTAAAGTTCCATATTCCTGTCTATAATATAGTTGATTGATCAGTGCTAGCTCCAGCTGATTTTGAATTATATAAATATTTAAATTTAATATTTATGAGAAATAATAATGGAAAAATACATCCAAATTAATTTCCTAATCCTAAATTAGAATTTTGGAGCAACATATGAAGAAATAATGTGATTTTCATGCAAAAAATGTTATTAATTCTGAGTTCAGAAAAAAAATTTTTTCTTTAATTTAGTATTTTAAATGTTTCAAAAGGTTGATAAAAATGTAATAAGATGTTTTAGTTCTGAGCAAAAAATATTAGTTTTAATTGTATAAATAATATTTGATTATTTTCTATACAATATTTTATAATATGCATACAATAATTAATCAGTAATTTTACTTTAATTGAACTTGACGGAAATAAACACAAATTTAATGATAAAACTCGACAGAGAGGAGATTGCTCATTGGGACAAACAAAAATTATTTATTTCTCTGAACTCAGAATTCATAACCTCTTTTTTATTAAAAGAGAATTTTTGTACCTGTCACTCCAAATTCTCCGAGTGTACCCGGGTGGTCCCCGGGAACGGTGAGAATGACGGCGGGAATTTCAAGTTATTTTGATTGCAAAAGTAATATTCAAAATGATCCTCACGTTTTTTTGTGTGTGTGGCAAAGAGGCAATATATAAAAAATACTGTTCAATTACCGAGCTGTTTGTTAATCAGGAAACTGTGTCAGATGAAAATCTGATATACACATATGTATTCGTTATTCGTGTTTACGGTATACACTGTCACACACTGTACACATCATGGTCGAGGCTGTCAAACGAAACAGCTGCACGTTTTTTAGGTTATGTCGCCTTGAAAATAATTGGGATTCTGTAACGATTTCAATGATTTTTACGGGAAATGTCATCCGATGTTCAAAATGAAGAGAGTCAAGTCGTGACTGAGTTATCAAAATATATCAAAAGTAATTCTAAGACTCATATTATCTCCTGTTTAACGCGAATCAAGGCAGACTCAAAATGTCAAAAGCAGTTCATCAAGGGCGGGGGCCTGTATCATTTGATAGGACTTTTGCGTTTTCAAAACCTCCAGGTACTCAACTCTGCTCTCAGTCTTCTCGCAAATATGTGTCTTTCCCTCGAAGTGAAAGAAGAGGTAAGAAAAAAATATTTTGACTTTTATGTAAACCTATTGATATATAGGGTGTTACAAATTTCACAATACTTATAATACCTGTTTAACAAAAGACTTTTCAGAAGAAGAGTTTTATTCAGTTTATTTCAGAAATTATAACCTGGACTGTAATTGATTATCATTTGTAAACCCCAGTACTTCTAGTAGAGTAGGACGAGAAAAGAATATTAAAATTCAAGAAATTTTGTGTTTAATAGTTGTATATTAGGGTGGCCCAAAAAGTGACATTTGAGACATTTCGTCGGGCACGTCTACCCATGTTTTTTCATTTGCAAAAAAATAGATATTTTTAGCCGTTGCTCTGGGGCTTTAAAGTTTCCTGATTAAAAATAGAGAAGTCCTTATTATTACTCTGCCTTTCTACTCATTGTCAGTTACCGTATTTTGGAACCCAGTAAATACGGTGCACGATGAGAGGCCCGACCGAAGGTCAACTTTTTTTTACAGCCGTCTACCTGCAGTCCCTTCAGCCCGTGTTTAACTTAAATGTGTCAATTTTCATCATCTTTTCTTACTCTATTCTCAATTAAATAAAAAGTTTCTTCTTTTTTTCTTCTAGAAATCTGTTCTCAATAGATTCAAAAATGTTTCTTCAAAATATCAAGTTACACAAATATATCCGAGGCTTACACTAAGCCTCCAAATCTGTCCGATTAATGCGATTTTTGATATGCCTCAAACTTTTGCAAAACATTTCTGAGATATGAAAATTCGATAAATACAATATTCACTGATAAAAGATCAAGCATATAAAATTTCAAATAGATTGACCTATAATTTCCTGACAAAAATTGAAGAAGTAAAATTTGGAAACATTTTACATTCCAAACTCCATAATACATAAAAATGCCTAGAGTAACGGTCAAAATTTCTTTTTTTGCAAATAAAAAAACATGGGTAAATTCATTTGCCTAAAAGAACGATTTGGTCAACGTGCCCGTTGAAATTTCTCAAATGTCATTTTTCGACCACCTTATTGTATATATACATTGTAATTCTTATTATATTTATTAATTTGAAATCCGATGATCTAGATTTTCAGTTTGCGTTTTACGAATATTATGAATAATATGTATATATTTATAGATTGAAGTTGCTTGAACCTTATAATTTAGGATAATTACATTGAAAGAAAGTTTTACCTCGCCTTTCTTGAGCCGTACCAGGTTTTTGATGAAAAGTGAATTTTTAATCAATTTATTTTTCAACTCTTAACCCTTAGATATATATTTTCAATAAATTGAAATTATAACCTGAGTATACAAAAAAGGCAAATAAATAGTATATTTTACACGTTTTTAGTTACACATAAATTGTATTAACAAATAAACAATTTTAATACTTCTTATACTTATTAAACTCCAGAAAATTGTAAGCATTTAACATTCATCTTTGTTACACATAATTGAAGTCAACCATAGGAAAATTTTCATGCATTTTTCTCGCAAAAAAAATATTTAAAATTCAGGTGGATTTTCAGACTCGCTGAAATCTAGAATTTTCTGGATTTCAATATGTTTTATTTTTTTATTTTAATTTGAAGGCTTTCACAATGTTCTGGACTTGGTTAAAGTAATCGGGAGAAAAAGCAGTTCTGCTCTAGGCTTAGACCTATACTTAAACCTAATTCAAAAACCTAGGTTCATGTCCACTGCAACTTTTTTTAAAAATAAATTGTTCACGTAAGTTTAAAGACCGGTTCGATAATTTTAACGGAAATTGCGCTAATTAATATGGTAAAGTTGAAAATCGATGATTTTATATCAGTTTATACAAATTGGCTAAAATCATATTTACATGTGTTAAATGTTTTTCTTATATTTTTCAAATTGTTTTTTACAATTTCTAGAAGTAATAAATAATTTAATCGCTTATTACCATTAGTATTTCGTGATAACGAAGCTATTAATAATTACAAAGAAATTTGAAATATTAAGTAATGTTTCAGGCTTAAAAACATCGAGCCAACGCACAGCGGGGCAAAAAAAAAGAAAAAAGGTGTTATTGTGTTATAAACAAATTAATGAAGATACATTTTTTGGAATTGGCAATGTTTAGCTCATTGAAATGAATAGATTTTGTATAAAATGTGAGAGAAATGAATATTTAATTACCATTCGTTAAGAATAGATGCTTTTTAGTAATTGTTTAAACATTTTTTATAAACGAATTCAGAGCTTGGCGACTTTTCAATGAATAGGCTCAATTTGTGTTTACGGAATCTACTAAGTATGTCTTTCCAATGACTCTTTATTATGATACTTTACAGAATGACAAAAAAGATTGATTATTTAAACAATCTTTATTCAAAAATTCACAGTTTGACGAATTTGCAGTGATGAATTTGTTGGTCGCGGAGTAAACTAGGGATGTATTTCTGATGTTTCCTTGCTATGATACTCTGCAAATTAACAACAATTATTAATTATTAAAGCAGTTTTTATAAAAAAAAACCAGGGCAGGGCCGGCGTTTTACATTTGGCCGCTCGTGTGCAAAAAAAGCCGTTCCCGCCCTGCACCTTTTATTAAAAATTTTGTTTAAATACTTTTTCTACATACGTATACAATATTTTCATTTAAACATTAATAATATTATTTACATTATTATTATACACATTAATTAAATATTATAAAGATTCAAAAGAAATTTGCTCGTCTTGCTTTAATCTGGGAAAATTCTTCAAAACAGTTCAGGCACATCAAATTAATTCATATAACTCGCTCATTGGATATTATAGTTAAGTTTGAAAGTCTCTTTTCTACCATTGCTGTTCGCAAGTTTAAAAAAAAATTATTTTCAATTTTTAAAAATATCGCTCCGCGCTCGTGATAGCTGCAGGCAAAGTGTTTAAAATTCTGTATGTTACGAACATGTATGGAAACACGAGATTTTATTTTACTTTACTTTATTTTATTTTATCATTATGCCCTTAGTCAAATGACCATAACGGGCAACCACATTTACATTCATATTTTGCACATCAAGTTGAGGGGATTGCCTATGGCGTATATGGGTGAATTAAAACCCACTGGCCTATCAAGAAGCGGGAAGTAGAACGGTCCTGTAGTACGAGTAAAGTGTAAAGGAGCTTTAAAAAGAAGTCCTAATAGATATGGACTCTCCATATCGGGCCGCAACATTTTGTACAAAAAAATCACACAAGCATTATTCCGCCTCTCCTTCAACTTTAGAAAATTATAATAATTGCACAATTGTAAATAATCCGCCCCGTGCTGCGGGTAATTGCCTGTTCTTCTAAAGACTAAGTATTTAAGAAATCTCTTTTGTACAGATTTGACCACAGATTTAAAGCTCTTAGAGGCTCGATTTACAAATCCTAATGTTTTAACCGCCGAAACAGATATTTTAAGGTCATAATCAGTAAAGCTGAGATTCATTAAACAAGATCCCTAGGTCCTTATTTGTCACAATTCTTTCCAAAATCAGGTTCTATATCACATAATCGTAGTGAGTGTATGCATACCCTCGTCGAATCGAAAGAATTTTACATTCGACAGGATTCGGCATTAACATATTTTTAGCACGCTATTTCAATATTAAATTAAGATCCGTTTGTACACTCATAGCATCACTCAGACAATTAACCGCTCTAAATTTTTTAATGCCATCCGCCAACCAACCACTACATCATTCAAATAGATATTAAATATAATGGGTACTAGTACAGACCATTGAGGAACACCTGAGGTTAAAATGCAAATTTTGGAAGAGTGGCTACCATACTGCACCATATGCGATCTATCAGAAAAATTTAACCAAATTTCTTGGCAGATCTAACGTTAACAATTTATCAAGTACAATGTGTTGACCAAGAGAATCAAATGCTTTTAAGAGATCTGAATAAATGACGTCGACTTGCTTACCCTCTGGAAGAGCTAGATTAACAGTTTGCGTAAAGGAGGTTAGATTAGTTGCACAAGATATCCTAGGTGTGAAACCATGCTGAAATTCTGTTCAATGTGGCGCGAAGACATTCTGAATAATTTTGACAATAAAAAGTTCAAATACCTTGGCAAAATTATTTATAATTGCTACAGGCCTATACGACCGAATATTTGACTTACCTCCCTCAAAAACAGGACATATTCTTGCGGTTTTCCATTGCCGGAGAAATATTCCAGAGCGTAATACTAGATTATAAATCCTTCATAGTGGTTCCGCCGGATGAAAACGTAGTTTCCGTATAAGAGAGGCGGGGGCGCCATCAATCCCAGCTGTGGACGTATTCTTGAACAAACCTATTGCTTTTTTTACTTCCTGAACGGTGAGTTAAAATAAATTATCATTATGAATTTGCAGAGGTAATCGATCCAAGACAAGGTTAGCTCTACCTTCATAAGCTTTACTAAAAAGGTTTGCAAAAGCATTCACAATCAAATGAGGTTCCTCAAATTTACAATAATTCAAAAACACCGTATTAGGAATTCGAGTCTGGCCTGACGACTTATTAACAAATTTCCAAAAAAATAGTCGGATTCTCCCTAATTTTATTCTCAGCTTTACTAGTGTAATTCTCGAGATCAGATCTGACTGTTGGTTTTATGCTAGGCGTTTATGAGTGAACCTGTTGTTTGAGATAGTCTGAATTACCCTTCCGACTCTTCCTCCATAAGTTATATTTCAATTTTATATCTAATAACGACAGATGAAAACCAAGGAGGGAAACAGTTGCAGGGAACAGTTCAAAAGCGTGGTTTGAAACATCGCAAAAATAACTACTAGAATCTTCGACTGATGTCAGTTAGTTCATACCAGTCATAGTTCACCAAATAGATATATAGACTTGCTAAGTTAGCTTTTTGAAAGTTATATCGTATATTATTTATATTTAAAGTGAAGTTACCAGAAGAGTCACAGGGGCTCATCAACAACTTTAAGGAGATAGACAGCGCTGGATGATGTAAATCTTCAGTTATAAATGGAGCCAAAGCCCTTTCCACTACGCAGTGTATATCCACAAAAACCAGATACAAACATCGACCCAAGAAATTACGTATACAGTTATACATAGGGCGCTACGAAAGTTTTTACAATACAGATGAACTTTTTATAGTTTTTCGAAGTACTTTCCACCACAGTGAATACACTTTTCCATACGTCGAAACCATTCATCGAATCAACTCTGCCACTTTTCTTCTGGAAAATTTGCACACGCTTGGTCCCATGCCGTCAAAAGGTCAGTTTCCTTCGTAAATCGACGCATTTTAGTTGCCTTTTTTACTTCCGAAAACAAACCAAAGTCACAGGGAGCAAGATCTGGACTGTAAGGAGGGTGATCTAGAATAGTCAGTCCAGATTTGACCAAAAAAGCTACTGTGACCTTCGCTCTGTGAGCCGGTGCATTGTCGTGGTGGAATAGCCAGGTGCTGAGTCGAGATTTCGGCCTGATATTTTTGAGTTGGTTTATGACTTGAGGTAAACGTACCTGAGTGTACCAGGAAGAGGTGACTGTACGCCGGTTTTCCACTACGACCCTATCCACAATGCCGCGTTTCCCAAAGAATACTGCAATCATTCTTTTGTTTACAGATCGTGACTTCCGCACCTCCACTGGAGCATCCTCATCCTCAAACAGCCAGATCTTGTTTTGTGATTTTGTTCCAACGTCGTAATAATACAGCCAAGTTTCGTCACCTGTTATAATACTATTAACATCCCGAGAAGATCCCGATTCAAATCTTTTTAGAATTTTTTGGCACCTCCTTATTCTCGCTGCCATTTGCTCCTCGGTCAAAGCATGTGGTACCCATAGAGTACAAACATTCATAACATGTAAATGTGCATGCGGAATTCGATGGACTGCTGGTGCACTAATGTGTAACATTTGCTCTATCTGCCGGTACGTGATTCTTCTATTATCATTCAGTAGATTATTCACAGACGCAATGTTTTCAGACGTCACCACTACCGGCGGTCGACCTGAGCGCGAGTAGTCCGCGAGACCGAAATTTCCCCTTTCGAACTTTTTTTACCATCGGAAAATTGTTGTGCGATGCGGACAATCCTTATCCAGCCCCGGAGACATTTCCTCAAAACTTTGGTCTACACTTAAACCGTGAGAAATGTTGTATCGAATTATCGCATGATATTCTTCCTTTGTCCATGACGCCATTTCTCAATCGTTCCGGGCTGCGTGCTTAGACTATACTGAGACCTGAGTCAACAGGTTTCCTCTTCATACCTAATTTTTGACGCTCTTTTTAATGACGCAAGGATCATTTCTCTTCTTCCAATAGGTTTCGCGTATTGCAAAACTTTCGTAGCGCCCTACGTACTGGTGGAGATTAAGTGAGACCATGTAATTATTAATTACCGTAGCCAAGATACTCTGCGATATTCCGAGTTGATAATCTGCAAAACAAGAGGAATTAAATTCACCGATAATTACAAGATTAGGGACATATAAATCGATTACCTCCATAAGAGTGTCTAGATATAAGAAACATTGCGCTCACAAAAGATTTAGTGGAATATAGATTGCAACCAGACCCAAAGACCATCTCTTTAAATTAATTTTTACACCATACTCGAACATCCCTCAGGACCACAAACCTATCTCTAGATAACAATTTCTGAGAATTAACCGCAGTTTGTAACCAGGTCTCCGGTAAAACTAAGATATCATATAAAGCGGCATCCGGAAAACAATTTGCTTCTTGAAGCTTCGGTAGAAAATATGCACTAAACAACTTTTCCGCTCGACAATGCTCAGCAGTCACTATAACAGACCTGCTGTTTTGGTATCGAATAAAGCGATTTGTCTCTCCGTTCTGGATTCTTATCTGCAGCTCCTCTTTGATTTTTTTAACTCCTTCTGCTGTTGAATGGCACTTGCTGACTTGAGAATTATTGTAGCCATATCTTCTGAATTCAGTTTGACTTTGATGGGCCTGGGATGTATAAGTGCCTGCCAAAATTAGATTCCGTGTTTAGTTTTTCTTTAAATCCAAACATCGTAATGTTATATTGCTTTTTTTCTCTTCCAATTCAAAGATTAAAGTTTCGATTCTCTCTCTCTCGATGTTTACTATCTTTGTTTGGAGATTAGAGGTCCCAGCCTCAACTTCTGTGACTCTAGCATCCAGATCTGAGACTTGCTCCCTCACAAAGTCAACCAATGATTTAATATGAGCGAACTTCGTACCCATTTCATTAAATTGAAGTTGCACATTGTCTATTTTACAGGTAACTATATCCATTTTGGAATTAACGTCTTCAATTGACACTTGAACCTTCGAGAGATCGGCACGCAATTAATTTTGATAATCAAATAAATATTTACTCATACTCTGCTTCATCATGTTCCGTAAATTCTCTGAATTCGTGGTATTATCGTTTCATGATGGAGGCCCAGATACAGAGCCACAACACCAGGCAAATGTGCCATCTAAAAAAGATTTCAACTTCTCAGCACGCTCAATGTGATGTACAGCATCACAATCTGCACACCTTTTTCCTGCTCCAGTAACTGGCTTCTTACATTTTCCATGACCGCACTTGGTCGAATCCTGTGTGATTCTTTTATTATGTACGTCAGAATTACATTTGCACTTATGTTTGGCTTAAAGTAAGTTCTTAACGCAAAAAGATCATTATAAATATCAACGCCTACGATACTTGAGCGATTTTCGTTTTCGTTCGTAAGATTTTCTTGCAAATTCTTGCAGTTTTTAAGAATGTTCAACTTATCGATCTTTATAAGGGTAGTGCTAATACATACAAAACCGAAAATATTTTTGAATTGTTCATTCAACTATAACTTCCCTCAAACCGGTACTATCGAAGCGACATCTCATATCAAGACTCAAGCGATCGTAATAAAGCTACATAGAAACGATGAAACTCATAGTGAGCTTGTCCAGAAACCAGTTTTGTAAAGAGAAATTTAAAAAACTTAACTCTCATGTGATTTAATTAAAAAGCATGGTCTTTGAAACATGTTTGAGTAAAAACTCAAAATTATTGTTATCACTGTTCCGTTTCAGGCACCAAATATGGAAAGCGCGATAAAAAAATGTCTTCTAGAATAATAATATAAATAGAAAAAAGCTATTTTCATTCGTCAGTTTAAAAAAAATGTATTACAAAAATTCGTATGCGATGTGTATGGTGTATGGAGACATATAAAAATGGCAACTTTCATGTAATTTAATTAAAACCCATGGTCTTCGAAAAATACAAAATTATTTTTATGACGGCTCCCTTCAAGGACACTAAATATAGCAAGGGCGGCGAAAAATGGCTACAAACTTTAGTGAACTGTATAGCAATGCATTCATTTATTTTATTTAACAAAACTTTGATGCAAACAAGCCTTTTTCAGTGTATGTCGAGGAGTGCATATATAATTAATTATAGATATTTCGGTAATCAAAGATTTTTTTTGAGTAAAACAATTAAAAGAAAAGTTATTCTACCTAGTTGTACTTTCGATGTTGTAAATTCAGAGAAATTATATGTCCAAGAAATACTTCTTGCTAAAAGATTATGGATACATTTTTAAAGGGCCTCAAGGATTTAATATACATTTTATATTGAATTTAATATTCAGGTCAGAATAGCAGCGTGCTTAAAAACTTAAAGTGTTTACATTTTATTCAATCTTGGCAATATTCGAAATAAAAGTAACAATGTAGAATTCGTCGATTGAACTGTTTTTTATGATTAAAGTGCAAGGTGTAGGGTTGAACTTTTTCCAAAATTTGTCCTTAATGGTAGAAATTTAATTTGATCACAGTTCATTGTGGGTCAGGTCTGTTTTTGTTTTCCTAATTTTTCATTTCGATTTGAAATCAAGTTTTATTTTTGCATAAATGGAAGAAGGTAGCATCTTTTATTATTAACAATTGAAAAATACTGTTAAACTTATTTTGATTGTGTGTAAAATGAAATCACCTGAGAAATTATCGTGAATCTAAATGAATTTTAATATACAGCTTCTTAATGGCCATATCATATGCTTGAGATATTAATTTATTACTGGAAAAAATTGGTTCCAAACGAAAATTTATGACAAATCAAGGAGAAAATTTGAAAAGGTAAAGGCACGAGCAAACGCTCATTGACAAACTTTATTTCATTAAGAGATTAGTCGCCTGTTAACGACCAGACCCTTGCTGGGGCACTTTATATTCAGTGCAGCCCCCCTCCCCTACCAAGAACCAAGCCGTCCATGTGCCCCGCACACATTGCACTCTATTACACACCGGTCCTGCCTGTGGAACTTTGCAAATTGACAACAATTATTCATGATTTAACCTGATCTGGTTATCGTGGGTCGTTTCAAACCCAAGGCATTTTTCTTTTGTTTCTTTATTCAGAATCCGTGTATCTCGGAAATACCTATTCCCAACCTAAAATAACTTTAGGAATAGAGGACCCACTGTGCTTAATCGCGTTTCCCCGGTGACAGCATGGCCTTCGCAGTGAGCAGATCAAGTTCGCGTTGGGTCTGAAACGAAACACGATAACTTTAACTTAAGTGCAAACTCGTTTTGCTCGTCAAGTTAAGTTTTTGAATTTTTACGATATTTATGAGTTTTGAAATATTTTTCTTTTTGTGAGACATATATTGATTTTTCATTTCTCATAGCATGGCGCAGCGTACACCCAATAAAGTCCCGAGAATTCTTCATCCACGTACGGAACGAGTCAACTGACACCACAAACTTCAGCATGACTTTCATTCCAATCTAGTTCGTGTGATTTTTTTCCGTAAAAATACGCTTCTTGAACTTTACCATGCTGTTTCGAAAATGTAAATATCTCAATTTGTTTAAAAGTGATGAATTTTTCAGTAAATGCCTGCATTTTCGGTAGTTACGCCTGTTTCTCACGAAAAATAAAATATTGGTTCAAATTTGTTTTAATCTTTATGATATGCCCTTAAAGGAGAAGTTTTGAAGATTTTATAGGAATTTTACCCAATTTTTTAGATTAAAAATTGAGCATTTTAACATGCCTTGGGCCTGAAACGACCCACGATAACCTGAGAAGTTGACAAAAAAGCGATAACTTGATCAAGTTAAACAATTTTTATAAACAAATTCACTGTTATAATGAATGGGCTGATTTTTTTTAAACGAAGTCAACACAGCATGTCTTTTCGATGACTGTTTTCTATGATACTTTGCACAGTCACAACAAATTATTTAGAATTTAAATAATTGTTATAAAAAATGCATTTTATGTCCTTTCCTGCCGATTGAGAACTTCGATTGTTTCTCAATTTAATTACCTCACGTAGTATTCAAACTCAGTGTTTTAGCTTTTCGAAACAGTAATCTCTTAATTTATGGCAACTGATATCTCAAGTTTCAAAATAAAGATCAGCTGAACACAATAAAAAGTGCAACAAGTCTTCGTGCATCTTGATTGGAGATGATTTTTTGAATTATTTTCTCGACCTTTTTTTATGTATTTATTTGGTGATTCTTGAGCCTCTTTCGTTAATTGATCAATGGGCATTGCAAAAGAATCAATTATATTTTCTCCATGAATCAGAATTTTGATGGTGACACTTATAGTTATAATTTAAAATTGTGAAGAGCACCAAACATTCTTTATCTGTTTCACATGCCTTCTTTACGCCTTCGATACACAATTTATGATTTGCGACTGAGTTAATGTATAATTGAATTACTTTAAATTATATAGCAAAAATAAAAAAACACAATTGCGAAATTTGAAAAACTGCAGTAAATGAAAAAGTCATGTATATTTGGAAACTATGTTGTGTTTACGTTATCCAAATGTAGCATCTTTCTGGGAATACTTGGGTTCATAGCGTATGCAAAAGAGCGAAACCTCATACGGTTGATCTCACTTTCTCCCGCCCTCACCCCCCCCCCCCCCGTCCTAACGCAATCTACTATTCCCATAAAGTTGGCACGTTTTTGCAACACACCGTTTGGTCACCCTACGATTACTGTTATTACTCCTAGTTTTCTGAGATTTTGTTGCATTTGAGGTGTACATTACTATCCCACAATGATCAGGTTAAGTGCCGGCACAGGACAAATCAGCACCTCGCTGAACATGTCAATAAAACTAACGTTAGAGAACTTTCTTACATAGTTTTTTTTATATATAAATGGTTTTTGCAATGAAAATTTGAAAACCGCCAGTCAGACCACCCAGTGCTGGGACAGGGTCAGTCGATAGCACCCCGCCAAATTGGTAGAAAAATAATGATGAAAGAGTTACTTTTACTCGCATATTGCTTTCTCACAGAGGAAGCTTTGTAACGGCAGGGTGTCTACAGTAACCAGGAAATTCATACAATAGCCAAACATAAAAAAATTAATGATTTATGCTTTATTTTAAAGGAGTAATTTTAAGTTTGAAAGATTTCATAATATGGCAAAAAAATCGGGAATATTTTAAGATAATTTTAGTCATTTACAGGGTTTAAAACATTTTGAGAAAATCTAAATGATTTCAAAATATATTTTAGAAGTTTTTAGAGGATTCCAGAAACATTTAAGAACGTATTTGAATCCTTAACCACAACAGATTAATTTTAACAAAACAATTTCATTTTAACCCAAAAGGTGAAATTTATGCTAAGAGAAAAAAACCACTTTTCCTAAGAGAGAAAAACCTTTTAAAATAAACAAGTTGCCTAAAATAAACAATTTGAATGGTGAGAGAGAAGGTGGACCAGAATAGCAAAATTTAGATTGGGAAACGAGGTAAGGGAGGGGATTTATTGGGAAAAAGAAGAAAACAGAAAGTGTAGAATATGTGAATGGGAAGAGGAAACATGGGAGCATGTATGGGAAGGATGTAGAAGAGGAATGGAAGGTAAAGGAAGCTGGCAAGAGAATATGGTTAAGATTCTAATGGAGGATGGATTAGGAGAAGAATGGATGAAGGAGTTGGAGGGTGCTAGAGGAGAGAGAATGAAAGAATGCATATGAAAAAAATGAAATCTCTTTCTCTCTCTCTCTTTCGCCTGCACTCTCACTCTCGTTCGCTCGCGCACTCGTTTAGTATTGAATCCTAAATTGCACTAAGACAGGAAATAGAGATAAGGAACTAGATATCAAATTTTATGTAAATAGTTGTAAATAATTGTATATAGTAAGGATAAGATTTACAAAAAGAATATGTAAGCGGTTGTAAGAAATGGAAGTCATGTAAACCCTTAGGGGACACATTATGAATAAAGAAGCACTTACTCGAATTTGTTCCCTTTTGTAATATAGCAAAATTGAAAAATGTTGCTTGAAAATGTTCTACACGCATCTTCAAAATTTTAAGAAATCATTTGAAATGTTTTTAAGACTTTTCCAATTTTCTCTTGTAATTCATTTTTGAAAATAAAAAATCATTTAAATTTTTCAGAGAATTTTATGAATTGTGTACTCCCTTAAAATCATGCAAAATTCTTTAAAATCTTCTTTTTTTGAATCGTTTCAAAACTCATTAAATACGTTTTGAAATAATTCAGTTTTCCTTAAAATTTATTGGTTCCAGGTTCTTTTTGGACATATTTTGAAATCTTTAAAATTTATAACTAATCCTTTAAAGGAAAACCTAAATCATTGTAGATTTTCGCAGAAATCCTATCCTCGGTATCTGTAATTTTTGTTCTTACCAATACCGATAGTATATGCACTTCGAAAATGTGAAAAAGTGTGAAAATATTTGACAAATTATAGTGTAGCAATGTTTAGTCAAATCCTTTTATTTTTAGGGCTCTCTCACACGATTGCAGATTTGCAAGTTGCGGACTTTTGCAAGTCATGAGTTGTGAAAATAGAGGTTTTTCCGTCAGTGGAAAAATCTCCGAATGTCGGTCATTTAAATGCTCGTTTTTAGTAACGAACTTAATGAATTTCAAAAATTAGGAATATGTATTGACCTAAAGGTAATTGTGGAAGATTAACGGCGACACATTAAATAGATTTTTCAATATTTTGATAAAAAGAAACAAGCACATGCAAATTAGTTGATTTCTCTCAAAGTTCTGTTTGCATGAGTTTCAGGATTGTCGTGTTTTTTCTGGCTTTCCATAAAATAATATTTGTGTGCACAGGTTGTGTTTGTGACATTTATTAATATAATAATATAATGGGTTTGAAAACAATTGTCTGTACAAGTTTTGCGATATTCCAGAATTTTTTGTAACGCATCCATTCCTGAAAAAGAACCCAGCAATATAAAGTGGACATTAATTATGCTCTATTCTTTCTTATTTGTGAAATATGAGAAACAAGCATGTTGGTTATCATTTTTCACAAGCAACTATTTAGAACTTATGTTTGGGGTTATGTCGACTAGGTTATTGTTTGCAAAAGCATGATGTTATTATGTTAATAAATGTCAAAAACACTTAATACATTTGCCTATCATTTAACACACATTAAATTTTCTATTTAAAAAAACTTGAGCATTCAAATTACCGCCATTCAGAGATTTTTCCACAGAGGGAAAAATCTCTATTTTCACAAAATATGATTTGAGCAAGTCCGCAAGCTGCTGATCTGCAAATTTTGAAATCAGCGATCCGAAAAACACTTGTCTAGGAATTCTAAGTTAAAAATGTTTTTTCTTTAAATTATTGTCCGCCATATTGTATTCTTCATTTTGAATTTTGATACTTTTAATTTGGATTTTAAATTAACGATCCGAAAGACCCCTAAGTAACAATTTTTATTCAACTTCCGTCGCCTTTTTCAGAATCATAAAGCTCTGCATTAATTTACAGGTCGTATTTGAAATTATGATACACATATACTCACTAAGGATTTTTCTTAATTAAAAAAAAAGGAAAACTCTAGGTCATTCCTATAAAAAATTCTACGATTTTGTATCAACATTTGACAAACCCTCCAATATTGAGGCGCTGGGTGGTCTTTCTGGCGGTTTTGAACATGTAATTGCAAATACTATTTATACGAAAAATTAATCCGTTATTTTTGACGTGTTGATCGAGGTCCTGATGGTCTCTTCCTCGGCGCTGGTTGGTCTGACTGGGTGTCTTGAAAATGTTATTGCAAATACTATATATACAAAAAATTGAATTGAAATAAAATTGCAAAAAAATTTTTTGTACACGTTAGCAGGGGTGCTATTGGCTTTTTTCGACACCTGACGTGCCGGTTATTCACCATTTAAGGCCTTGTCTGGATGCCATATTACATACTTTAAACCAAGTAAGCTCCACATTGGAGCTATCTCCATGACATTAGAAATAAGAATCTGCAAATAATAATATTAAAAAAAAAGTTTTTCTTCTTGGTCTCAAAATCATTGTGGGGTATGGTAGGAATTATATTGAAAAAAGCAAGAGATTAACTTGAATTATTTATTTTAAGCTAAATTAAAGTTTTAACAAAATTATGCAGTCTAGTAAGTTTAGTAATTTATGTTGATACATATATTAAGGTAACTTCTCAAACTTACAACTTATACAGGCGAGTTAAGGATCGCGAAAAAGTTATCTAGAAATAAAAAAGTGACTAACAATGTATAACAAACTAATTCTTTTTCGAAACTAAAGTGGGTACGAAATTAAAGGAAACCAAATATTTTGTTTCTCCTCAGTCATCGGCATGACTTCATCTCAAGGCCACACGTGTGACTGAGGTAAACTAAAATGTGTAGTTTTCTTTCATTTGATAGACACTTTAGTTTAAAAAACGAATTATTCTCTTGTACGACGATAAATTGACGAAACGTATGCATGCTCTGTGGTGCCAGAGACACTCAGAGCTTCAGTACATTCGGCATCGTTCATCGTGAAATCAAGCTGCCTACTTTTCGAAAAATGGATACGTAGGCGGAGTGCTTCCCCAATCGCTGTATGGAAAAGCTGAAGACGAAGATGAGTAAGCGACATTAAGACCAACCCCGGAAAGCAGGCACCTTCTGAGAGATGATCGCGATTTCAGGACAAGAAGGCACAATTATATCCAGATTCCTCCTAAGCCCAAAGACCTGGCTGAAATGGATGGCTCTCCCTATTTGTATCAAAAATGCGCCCAAGCGCAACGAGATAAAGACTTTATAGAGAGACGTATACAAAATCCCGAAGACATTTAAGTTGAAAGAAAATACGAGTGATATTAGTGGCATCAAAGAGTTTTTCGACTACCTAATGACATCTAAGGAGGAATGTCTATTAGTCACTGCCTAAGAGGTGAAAAAAGGACTTAGTGGCACGAAGAATTTCTTTGCTGCAGGACCACATAGTATCAAGATCTTCTGCTGGAAGAAGTTTACTTCTACATACCAACAACTGGCTCGCATATTCAACTCATATTTTAAGTCGGAAATGCCCATTCCGCCGTGACTGGTTTTAGGGGGCACTATCCTTCTACCGAAAAAATGCGACTTGTCCAAACCAGAGAATTACAGGCCAATAACTTGTTTGAAAACGTTGTACATGATCTTTCCAGCTGTCCTAAACGAAATGATTGTTCGAATAATTAAGCCTGTGTATAAAGATATGTATAAACAACGTGACTCGAAGAAAGGTTAAACAGGCTGCAGAGAGAACCTGCTAATTGACAGGTAAATCTGCAAAAACGCAGCAGCCCATCAGCGCGTCCTGTCAATGGCCTGGAATCACTACCGGAAAGCATTCGATTCAACCTCTTATGGACTTATCATTTGCCTGTTGGAAACCTTAAATGTTGATCCACACATAGTAATATGCATAGAGCGAGTGATCTCGCTTTGGAAAACAAGATTTACTGTCTTATCTGGAAATTATCGTGTCACAATGAACAAAGTTGTCTTCCAGAAAGCATCTGTAAGGACGATAATATGAGCCCTCTGCTCTTTTGCATCACCCTTCTGCCTCTTTAAAACGCTTGCCGTCCCTGTTCTACTCTACTCGTTTGGAGTAGTTCAATATGCGAAAAACGAGCCTACGACCCTTGATATCATCACGCGTAAGATGATGCATATGCATAAAAGCTTACATGTAAATTCGTTCGTTCTGCGATTATACATCTCAAGCCGTCAAGGTGGACGAGGAATTTCGAATCTCCAATCTCTTCATAACTAAATTGTTCTGAGTAGAGCTTACTTTATACAAATGGAAAAGATCCTGTTCTACAAATGATCAAAAAAGACGAAAAGTTTTGCAAACGAGTCTTCCTTTACAAAGCCGTGGAGCAGGCGGGCGAGACCCTGGCCTGAATTTTTGCATCACAAGTCAGGAAAATGAATTACTTTATCTAGATGCTTCACTCTTAACAGTCGAAGTAAAGATAGCAGAGGTTAAAAAATTCCGCCAACTGCTACTTGACAAGAAAATGCACGGAAACTTTCACAGAAATGTAGAATATCAGTCCTTGTAGAAGGAGCAACCTTTTGTTTTTCTCTGATCATCAGGACTTAACTCAGATACAGAGGGTTTAATTTTTGCAAGCCAGGACGGTGTCATTTCCACCTTACTAGACCGTGACCGCATTTTACGTCCAAAATTTCCCAGTGATAAATGCAGCTTTTGTTATGCACACGCTGAGTACCTAGAACAGATACTATCCAGGTGTTCCAATCAAGGAGGAACGACGTATATTTACAGGCATAATGCGGCCCTAAGAGTGCTTTATTACCGTCCTTATCCCCGATATGCCCCGATATCAAGGGATGTGAGCTCGTCCGTCGTCCATGGAACCATTCCAAGTAAATAGAGTAATATCAGGACGGCAATCATCTTCGTCGCAGATACTTTGTTTCTCGCCGGCAGTTCAGAATACTAAATCTGCCAGATGTCATGTCTTGAATGCGGCTCGGTGGCATGCGTAGGTATGTATAGGCCTCTCCAGCGCGAAGGTGTCGTATAGCTTTTCTGTCGACGAGCTCAGGGTGTTGTGGGATGCGATTAAATTTTCCTCGCTCCAAATAAATCTTGGCGCATTTTCTACCCTAAAATCCATTCCAATATCCTTAGAGTATTTCTTGATAATCCCTAGAGCTATTGGTAGTCGCTTTTTATTTTTAGCATAGATTTTAAGATCATCCATGTAAACTACATGAGTGATCTTATGCTTTTGACTTCCAGGTTTGCCACAAAAGTTCCCTTCGGGATGGCGAAGTGCGAGAGATAGTGGCAATAATGTGAGGCAATAGAAAAAGGCTCATGGTGTCGCCCTAAAAGACACCTCACTGAAAGGTGACGCTGTCAGTTGTCACAAGATGTTTTCCAGATGAGATAGTAAATCTCGGTCTTCAAAGCGGCGTCAATACACCTCACGATGTGCGGATGAACCTTTAAGCTCTCCAAAAGACAGATGAGAAGTCTATGGGAGGTAGAATAGAAAGCTGTATGGTAATAAATCCAGACCATCAAACATTCTGCTACTCTTTTTTTTAGACTCATTGTTCGTAAGTTTCTTGCCACACAAGCCTGTCCGAACAATCCTATCATTTAGGATAGCTGTGAAGTTCTTATACAGTGTGTTTAGACAAGTGATTGGCCTGTGATTCTTCGGGTCATCTAAGTTGCCTATTTTTGGCAGCAGCACTGTGTGTCCTTCCACTAATACTTTTTTCACCTCTGAAGTAATGGGTGGATATTCTTCCTCAGGTTTTATGAGGACCCGGCACAGCTCCTTGCAGCTATTTATGTTCTTTGATTCTTCTTCTCGTACATGCTTAACTTCGTAGACTCCTCTCCAAAATGCTTCGACAATCTTGAGACATCAAAATATCTCAAGAAATACGCATCTATCGAACACAATGTGCTCATTTATATATTTTTATTTTCGAGGGGGAAAAGTGACACACAACTCGCAAATTGGAGGTGGTAGGGGGGATGGGTAATTTTTAAATTTCAAATGGAAACCTATATTTGTAATTTCAGATTCAGATTTTCATAAAAAAAGACGTAATTTTTATCTAAAAAGTTCTTTTCTATTCGCGCCAGATGGCGCTCCATTGGCAAAAATGAAATTGTTCACTGTTCCAGAAGTGCACTTCCAAAAAACAAATAAAAGTCCTGTAGATTATTTTCAGGAGAGTTATTAAATTGTTATCAATTTTAAGTTTGATCACTCCTCCTACCCATCTGGGAAGGGGGTTAAAGTTGAGGAGAAAAATTAGAAACTTCAATTTTATTTTTAAAACGGAAGCTTCTAATTTGAATCGACGTACTGAAGAAATCATATGAATTTTCTACTATAAGCGCTACCCACTAAGAACGAGGTGGACGTAGTAGTTGTTTCTTCCTTTTGGGGTGCTTTTTTTAGCGATTCCCCTTGTTCCTTCCAATCGAGGTGCTTGCTTTCTATGAACATTTGACATTGAGTGCTTAAAATGGTGTCCCCCTACTTCAATGCACTTATTAATCCGTGCTTCGAAAGTTTGCACACAACCGAGAAGTGTATCTTGTGTTATTTGATTACAAGCAGTCCTGATTCGCTGTTTCATATTCTCCAGAGTTATCGGCACTTTATGATAAACTAGGTTCTTTAAATAACCCCACAAAAAGAAATCTGGCTATGTAAGGTCACGTTGAAACCACATGTTCTGTCGCACTTCCAGGAATCGGAATCTTTTTGCTTGGACCCGAGTTTAAAGGGTTCCTTAAGGGTCCGGGTTTAGCTTGGGCCCTTTAATTTCTTAAAAGTCCGGACCCGGACCTTTTAAATCTTTAAGGTTTCAGGTCCGAACTCGGACCCTTTAATTTATTAAGGGTACGGGTCCAAACCTGAACTTTTTGAATTTTTAAGGGTACGGGCCTGGACCCGTATCCTTTAAGTTCTTAAGGTTCCAGGTCCGGACCCGAACCCTTTAAATGCCAAAGGGTCCGGATCCAGATCCGTACCATTTAATTTCATAAGGGTACGGGTTCGAACCCGGAACGTTTAGAATTTACAGGGTTCGGGTCCGAAACTGTACCCTTTAAGTTTTCAAGGGTCCGGGTCCGAACCTGAACCTTTTACATTTTATAAGATCCGGGCCCAGACCCGTACCCTTTAATATCTTAAAGTTACGGGTCCTGACCCGAACCCCTAAAGAACCCTTTACATCTGGTCCAACCTAAAAGGTTCCTTGAAATACATATATTTGAGTAATTTACAAACACGATTAGATTAATAATTATTAATAATCAATAAATATTTCAAAATTTGATTAAAATTTTCTAATTTTTGAATTTCAACCGCAAATTATTGATCTGTGACTCAAAAACCCCCTCGTACTGACTTTTATGTAAATTTACCAAATTAATTAGATTTTCAAAATTTGAGTCAAACTTGAGAATTGTTTATTTTTTATCCCAAATTTTGTGTTTCTCATAATTCTCTCTTATTTGGTCGCCCACCAATTTGTAAATTTAAAAAATTTAATGCTAGGAACCTTTTAGGTTGGACCCAGACCTTATTAATTCTTAAGTGTACGGGTCCGGACCTGTACCCTTTAAATTTCAAAGGGTTCGGGCCCGGACCATAACCTTCTAAATTCTTAAGGGCCCAGGTCCGAACCCGTACCCTTTAATTTCTTTGGGGTGCGGGTCCGGACCCGAACCTTTTCAATTAATAAGGGTCCGGGTCTGGACCTGTACCCTTTAAGTTCTTATGGGTTCGGGTATGGACTGGACCCTTGATAGGCCATGTAGGTCCCTGGACCCTTTAAAAATTAAAGGTTCCGATCTCTGCGCACTTCAAAAATTATACGAAATTATCTTTAAACTTTCTGATTTTAATCGTGCCCTTCTTTAAGGAATAAAATTTGCGTGAAGAGATATTTTTTATTTTCCTTATTAGTGTGTCGGCGATTTCGGATTTCTCGTCATTACGATATGTATGGTACGTGTAAAAATCCCGTTAATATCTCCAATTAATAAAATTATACTTTCTTAACGATAAGTTAAGCAACCTCAAAAGTATGTTTAATTTCAATTTTTGGCCATTTATAAGAATATTAATGAAAGTAAAATAAATGACAATTTATTTGGGATGAAGACTTGATGATATCTCATCTCATGTGGGATTAGCATGATCCACAAAAAATGTCGGTCAAGTAGGATTTGCATAAGTGTCACATGCTCTCAAAGCAATAATTAATGACAGAGACCTTTTTTCCACAAATAATATGATATATAATTATTATTATATGATAAAAAAGTTAGTGACTAATTTTTTATATACATTCCAAAATTTCTCTTCATCACATTAACCACATTATCATACTTACCCTCATCTACCTATAGCTATCTATAACTCTGTATTATTTACATTAACTCATTATATTTTTGCAGCTGAGGGATACAAAAATCGCTAGTTATACAGTATGGATTATACGCAATTTAAAGCTGGGGAACAATTTGCATTGCCGAGCATGCAGATTGATTGGAAATTTATCCGAATGCAGTTGGCACGCCAAGTCTTTCTATGATGCAGGAGCCGTTAAAGTATTATGTGACTTGCTAAAAAACGATAGCAATACGCAAACTTACCTAATGAATGTTAGAGCGTTAAGGTAACTGTTAGCTAATATAGGTTGACAATCGTTAAATTAAATATTTTATATCAGAAAGGGAAGAAAAGCGTCAAAACGACCAATTTTCAATCAAAACAGTCTATAATCCGTTTGTTCTAATCGATCTTACATTTCTTTCGTTATTTATATTTTACATGAATTTTTAAAGAAATCTATCAGATTAGTTTTTAAATTTTTTGTTTATATTACATTTCTGTATTAGCAGATATAATTTAAAATGGACTTTTAACGTTTTTTTCTTAAAACTTTTAGTAGGGAATCGAAATTAACTCATAATTAAATAAAAAAAGTGGATAAACTACGTGTTCCAGAAGGTTTTGAACCAAATTTCGATATTCAAATTTTATTAAACCAAAATATATTGAACCAAATTGTTCAGAATTCGTCAGAGAATATGAATCAATCATAAATTTTGAGGTTAAATAATTTTAAGCCACCCTTATGGGTCCCCAAAGAAATCACCAAAAGTGACAAATTTGAATTTGACTTAATATTACGGTTTATTGACGCTTTTTGACAGGTTTTTGTTTAATAAATAATCAATATTCGGTAATTTAAGAATACCTAATCATTTGTTAACTAATATTCAATTGTTTAAAAAACATTAATTTGTTTAAATATATATTTTTTCAATTAACACGCGAAATGTACATATTTTCTAGACTTTACGAGTTATTTAATCAAGGATAACAATAAAATAATTTTACAATTACTCAAATAATACGTATTTGTTCAAGTATATATTTTACCTAAAAAAACAGGAGAAACATTTTATCTCACTAAATGTTCGACACACTTAAATATTTAAACAAATTAAAGTTGTGAAAATTTTTTTTGTTTACTGATTTTATGTATTTTTTATCGTAAGTGAGGACAAAATACGTTTTTTATATTTCTAGAGATTTAATTCTTATGTGTTATCTGATAGTTTTGCAGGAACGCTCCTTATTTTGCATGCAATTTTTAATATGTTCTCGTTCAAATTTAAAATCGGCACTGGACAAATCTGCCCCTATACATTTAAGCTAGGCTGAAGCGTTTTAGTCACGTTCCTTGAAGACTTGGAGGGTGCTAGGTAATACTCGTAATTGCTCCATAAATTTCGTCTAAGAAATCTAAACATTTAAGTAATCTGTTCGATCCTATGGGCTTGAACAATAAATAAGCCTTTGCTCAGCGGGATCTCGTCATCTGAGATCATGTCGGTATCTGAGTAGGATCCAATGTTGCCAGAGTGGATACTTATTTTTTCTAAAATTTGTCTTCTGACGATTTCAAAAGGAACGCATAATTTGAGAACTTCAGTCCGATTCATACCTTTGATGCGTGTAGATGTATCAAATAGTGAGCATTTATGCTTACTTTTCATTGCAAGTATAGTTCAGTTGCGTTACTATAATTTGATTAAGTGATTAAAGTGGCTGTAATAATTAATTTAATTCCAAATGGAACTTCAAGAAGATTTAGAATTTGTTGGAAGTTATTATACATCAATCAAATTGACGGTCATAAGCTGCCATCTAATAGACAAGTTTTAGGTGCCTTGCTTTTTAAAACTCGCAAAATGCAAAAGCTAAGTATCAAAACTTAAAATTTTATTTTATGAATGGAAGAACCTTTACAAAATTCATTTAAGGAATTCTGAAATACAGGCGAAGAAGGTAGCATGGTTTTCTGAGCGTTTAGATAACCTATTTGATATTGCTTTTGCAAAAGCAAAAAGGCCGACCAGGATACATGAGGGGAATTAATGTACAATTGGCTGAGAAGGAAGATCGATGTGAGGAAATATTGGAAAGTGAACACTTGAAGAAAGAACTTTCTCTCCAGGAATTGACACAAATAGGAAAGAACTTAAAATAATGAAAATTATATGAACAAGAGATTTCTTTCTTTCATTTGATTTGATTAATGACGTTTAAAATGAAATAGATGTAGGTATTAATTCCAAGTAGGTCAATTTAAGATGAGCTTGCTGAACTTTTATCTTCCTCTAGTATAAGTAGTGGGGAAAATTCATCAATCGAAGCTACAGTTACACAGGAAACTCTAGGGGGTCCATCTGATCCCAAAAAGAGAGCGAGGGAATTTATTATTACCTCAAAACTGGCCTCAGCATTGGACAAATGTAAAGCATTAGGTCACAATACCAATGATTCCGTTATAAATCGATCATAGATTCAGCAATGTCAAATTTTGCGTGAAAAATACACTAGAAAAATTCGGGCCGAATTTCCAGTTTCTGAATTTGAAGCGTGCATTGGCCACTGGGATGAAAAATTGCTTTTCGACTTGACGGGAAATGAAAATGTTTATACATTACCCATTATCGTGACAAGCAATGGGGCTGAAAAACTTCTTGACGTTCCAAACTATCTTCTGGGGCAGGACAAAATTAAGCTATTGCTGTATATGCATCACTTGAAGAATGGACTCTAACAGACCATGTTGTAGGGCTTTTCTGTGATTCAACTGCATCAAATTCAGGGGCACTGAATGGAGCTTACTTTTTTTTGGAATGCAATTTAGAAAAAGATTTATTGTATTTGATTTGCAGACACCACATTCACGAGATTATATTTTTAAGATATGCGTTTAAAGAAAAGTTCAGAGCGACATCTGGACCCGCAGTACCAAGATGTTTTAGGAAGTATGGCGGATTTTATAATTAAGTGTTTACAAAACCATCAATGGAGGAAAGATTATAGGGAATTACTCGAGATAGTTGTCATTTTTCTTTGTGGTACTCCACCACATGGAGTGATTTTCCGATCTCCAGGAGCTATACATCATGCTTCCTGGATGGCTTAAGTCATTTATTGTATTAATATGTTTCTTTTGCGACATCAATTTCAGACGGAAACATTTGATAAAAATGCTTGGCGAGATGTTTACATCTTTATCATAAGATTATACGTTGAAGCTTGGTTTCGTGTGCCAATTGCTGTGCAAACCCCGTATCAAGACCTTTAATTTTTGCAAAAGCTTTACGAGTATGAAAAAATTGATTCGGACATTTCGCATGTAGCAGTCAAAAATTTTTTCCGTCACTTATGGTATTTTAAACCAGAAGCAACAGCACTGACATTCTTTGATTTAAAAGTACCTCTGGCATCGAGGGCATCGAAGGCTATTGAATCTTCTGACATTTCCGATGATGATACAAAACGGCTGATTATTGAGCGAAAGGATGTTTAGAATATCCATTAGAAAGGGGTTGAAGACTTCATTACATTTAAGTCTGGACAATTGTTCTAGCGATTTAATATATCAGTGGCTTTTCTCCATACGCTTCCAGTGACCTGAAAAACAAACGAAGACTACCAAACAGGACTACAAAAGCTGAAACACCTGATAGTCGTGAATTATGCTGCAGAAAGAAGCATCAAACTAATGACTGATTACAATCCAGAAATTACGAGGAACGAAGAAAAGAAGAAAAATTATTTGTCACAAGTTGTCAGTGACTATCGCCTTCGATTTCTATAGCCCTTCTATAAACCTTCTGAAAATTGACGCCGCGCCACAGGTAGGTGTAAATGCAAAGCCGCGTCATGCGAGGTCTTGCCTTGGGCTTGTCTTGGCGCCTTAAGTTTGCACTTCCAGATGTGCACACCAGCCTCCCCTGTCCTTCTCAGCAGGGGTTTCTGGGCTGTAAGCTAGGCAAATATACGAATCCAATTTTTTTTTAGTTTTTGAATTAACGATTTGTAAGTCTAAATTCGGGATTCGCTAGTTTTAGTGATTCCCGGGATGTGTAATTTGTCTAAAAAAGTTTAAGAATTGAATACGCTTAATGTATGAAGCAGACCAAATTCATCTTAAATCAAACAGCGCGTGGTGGTCAGGAGAATTATTTTCATACAATAGAATTTTAGGTGTTTTTTGCAAGCAACGACAGATACGAAAAATGTTAAGATAAAAGTGTTTGAATTCAAAAAAGTTGAATGAAAAATAACTATTGTTCTTTTGCGATATCCTTTATTTATTACGATAAAAATTCAAAAACTACATTTGAAGGGAAAAATGTTCTCCTGGCATTCAAAAATGACTTAGCCGACACAAAGCTAATACGATATTTTCCTTGAATTTCCTATCAAATCTTTTTTAATTTTTTTCATCAAGTTTTGAAACTATGCAAAAAAATATTTATTTGAAACGCCCCACTGTTTTTATTTTTCTAAAATATACTTAAAAGATTCTCCTAATAGGCAATAGAAGAAACGCATCCTATCATAGTATGCGGGTTAAACCATTTTTTAGGTCGGGAGAATTTTTTTCCTAAGAATGTCATTTTAGAATTTTTTGTACACGATGAAAGATATCGCAAAAGAACGAGAGGTATTTTTTATTTTACTTTTATAATTTGTTTGCCGGAAAAAGAAGAAAATTCCATTCTAAGGGAAATAAATTACCTTGGCCACAAAAATTTTTTAGAACGCATACAACTCAAAAGATATGTTCCTCATTAAAGTATAAATAAAAAATAACAAATTGAGGAAAAAATAGAAGGGTTGTTTTTTGCGTAATCGGCTTTTAATTTTTTTCTTAAAAGCGCGGATTCTAGCCGATTACAAAGGAAGACTATAAATGATATTAGAAAAAAGAAGAAAACGAGAAATGTCTCAATTAGGTCAAAAGTTTTAAGAGTTTAAAAAAAATCAGATTTTGAATAACAAAGCACAAACTTCAAATACGGCTAATTTCTTAGATACTTTTCTTTGCAAGTCCGAGAAACGCAGATCGTCTAATTTCCTCTATAAAAAAAAAAAAACATTATTTTAATTCCGAGTGATTATACAACTTGAAGTGTAAAATCTGCTTGATTTTAAATAAATTCGGTGAACTGTATATTGCAATAGTAATAGCTTATCCAACATCTTATATTTTTAAGCATATTACACAGGTCAGGAATCATAAATTCTTCCACATGTCGACTATATTATTTAGAAAGGGCAAACTGAAAAATTTCAAAATTTTTAGAATTTCGCAACTTGGGCCTGGTGCAAGACAAAAAACCCATGTCGTAACTGAGGCTCAGTAACAGAACCTCGAAATGAAAAATTTGTTAATTTCATAAAAAAATTTTTTGAACATAAATTCATTGAATATCAAGTTTTCAAAAAAAAAAATAAATAAATAAAAAATAAGAAAAAAAAATGTTTCAAAAAAATTAGTAAAAAAATTCTTATTAAAAAAAGTTTGAAAAAAATTGGTAGAAAAAAAATGTTGGAAAAAAAGTTATTCAAAAAGAATTACGTGAGCAAATTGTATGGAAAGAATGTTATGAAAAATTTTAAAAGCAATTCTTTGGCAATTTAAAAAAAAATAAAAGAATTAAACAGAAAATATTATTAATTATAATTGTTTAAAAAATTATGGTTAGTTAATTTTAATTATCACTAATTACAATTTTATTACGAATTATTCCTTAAATACTTAATTAAAGGTAATGCTGTAAGTATGCGACGGTATGTTAAGGTGGAAATGACGCTGTCTTGACATGCCAAAATGAAACACTCCGTGCTAGATTTCAATCCGGGTAATTTAAGGAAAGCAAAAGTTCGCTCACACGACATTGACTGATCCTCCACATTTCTGTGGAAGATGTCGTGCATCCTCTTATCCAGAAGCTGTTCACGAAAGTTTTTCTCTCGTGCTTTCCTAATCCGGGCTTTCAGGAATGAGTATTCGAGATGTTTCAGCAGCCTCCTCCACTGCTTTTTACAGAAACGCTCCTTTGACCACTTCTTCGTGCTTTTTGATCATTTTAAGTTAAGGGTCTCTTTCATTTGCGACTCTATGTGCTGTACCGAGAATAATCTTGTTGTAAAGACATTCAAGATTCATTATTCCTCGACCATCTTGACGGCGTGAGATGTAGAGTTGCGAAACAGAAAAATTAAGATGCATCCTTTTGTTTATGTGCATGACATCAAGGGATCTGAGCTCGTCCTTTGTCCATGGAACTACTCCAAGTGAATATAGTACTGCCGAGACGGCAAGCATATTCGTTGCCGATACTTTGTTCCTCGCGGACAGTTCGAAAGATCAAATCTGCTGGATGAGACGTTTTTATCTGCTTCGGAGAGTATCCTTTATAGATGTCACATGCTGAATGCGGCTCTGTGGCACGCCCAGGTATGTAAAAGTGTCTCCACCGCAAAGATGTCGTTAGCGCTTCTATCGACGAGCTCAGGGCTTTCAAGGATGTTATTAAGTTTTCGTCGCCTCAAATAAACCTTGGCGCATTTGTCTAACCCAAATTCTATTCCTATTTTCTTAGTGTATCGTTCGACAATCCCTAGAGCTAGATGTAGTTGCTCTTTGTTTTTAGCATAGATCTTAAGATCATCTATGTAAAATACACGAGTGACTTTGAAATTTCCATTTGCACGTTTGCCGCAAAAGTACCCCTCGGAATGGCGAAGTGCTAGAGATAGTGGCAATAATGTGAGGAAAAAGAGAAGTGAGCTTATGATGTCATCCTGAAAGACGACCTTGTTAGTTGTCACACGGTTTTTGCCAAATGAAATAGTAAATCTGGTTTTCCAAAGCGGCATCAATCCTGCAATGCACCTCACGATTTGCGGATTAACTTTTAAGCTTTTCAAAAGACAGATGATAAGGCTATGGGAGATCGAATCGAAAGCTTTCCGGTAATCAATCCATTCATACATTTCTTGCCACACATGTCCGATTGCCCGAACAATCCTATCATTAAGGATAACTGTGAATATCTTATACAGTGTCTTCAGACAAGTGATTGGCCTGTAATTTTTCGGGGCCATCTGGTCCCAGAGCGGAATATTTCTTCAAACCTTTTCGTAGACTTCTCTCTAAAATACTTCGACCTCCTCTGGTTTGGACAGGTGGTCGACAGTAACTGGAGGGACTTGGAAGAGTCGAGATGGGTCAGAGAGAAACTATTGATTTCTCTGACCGACCTCTCTCTCTTCGTTCTAGACTTCTCTTATCGTCAGATAGTATCCGTATTATCTCAATAATATGCTGTCTGATGGTCAACAGCTTTGACTTGTTAAGTGTGTGATAACCAATTCGGAGTTTACGCGCAAACTTTCGAACCTTGGCGGTAAAATTCCCGCCAGACGTTATGTAGTCAATTACACTCTGAATGCGGCACGCGTACTGTCTTGCCCAGTCTATCTTTATGGCGAGTTGATGCATTCGTCTGTTTGTCTTGTGATAAACCGTTGGTTTTGTTTTACGCTTCGCATCCGACAAAGCTCTCGCTGCATTATACATACAACAATTGATAGTCTAGAGATCTGATTCTTTGGAAAAATGTCCACGAAGGTCTTCATCTATTTCAGCCAGATCTTTAGGCTTGAGAGAAACCTGGGTGTTGATGCTTCTACGGATCATAGAGTATCGCTCTTTCTCTATGGGATGCCTACCCGCGGTTGCTCTTAGTGTCGCCTCCCTTTCTCTGTTACCGGCTCGTTCTGATGGTGGTAGAGTAGGCGCTCCGCTTACATAGCCCCCTTTTTGGAGTAGTTTGGTATGGTTTCGCAGATGTTGATGCGAAAGTTGCGATAGCCCTGGGCGTTTCTCGCACCACAGAGCATGCACTCGTGCCATGTAACCCCGTTCAGGGGTTACATGTCCTATGACACATCTAAAGGTCCCGAGATTCCGCTGATACATCGCATTGACTCCATCTTCATTGGCTCCCCCAGCTCTAGAATGGTCGGCATTGTTGGCCGACTCATTGTCGGGAGTACCGCGCGTTCTAATTTTTTGAATCGCACTTACTCCAACTATGTTTGTTGTTGTCATTGTTGTTCCCACGAGAAGCTAGGGAAAGGGGTACGTCCATCCTTGTAGAGCCCCGTATGCAAGGATAAGGCTGCGTACTCTGAGAGGTCGTCCGGTATCCCAGCGTCACCATTCTAGACACCTCACCCAGATGCCATTCAGTTTTCGGCACGGTTTTCATTCCTCCGCTTGAGGGTTAATTCCTTCGGGACCACCGCTGGACAATTTCCGCTGACAAGGCCAATCCATAAAACGGACCTCCTACAAATCATAAAAATATATGTGGCATACGTATATAAGGCAGAGGCGGTCAATATAAGTCTATACTCAATTTAATATGGTTGAATCGACTTCTTTCAAACCGAAATACTATCAAAACCATACAGTCTTTCCCAAATATTGATGGGTTCTACGAATATTAGGCTATTGTTCCGTTCCCATTAAGAAAGCGTCTATCATCTTATTATAAATAAGCTCCAGTCTATCCTTCCGCTGCGGATAAGAATTAGACTAACTTCATTTAGCTAAGTTTTTAGCAGGAATACATAACCTATTATATGTCGGAATACTTCATACGAATTTAAAGCTCCAGTATTTTTTATTACAATTTTTAATGTAATGTAGGCTCCTATAGCTCTAAAAACAAGAAATTGGCAAAGATTTTTATTTGTAACAAGATGATAGACGCTTTGTTAACGGTAACGAAACAATAGCCTAATATTCGTAGAAACCATCGATGTATCAATAAAAAATCGAGGGGCTATGCACTGACCAAAGAAACGCCAGTCGCTACCGAGCAGAATACTCAGTGGACAGCCCCTCCTAAAAAAATAGGTAAACAACCACCGCAGAGTTCGCCGTGGAGCAATCACCATTGATGAAAATAACACTGGCCCCACTAGAACCGGTATAAATCAAATCTAAAGGTCGTTAGACGTGACCATAGATTTTATTTATACCGGTTCTAGTAGGAGCCAGTGCTATTTTCATGAATGGTGATTGCTCTAAGGCCAACCAACCGCGGGCAGACATCCCATAGAGGAAGAGCGATGCTTTATGACCCGGAGAAACATCAACACCCAGGTTTCTCTCAAGCCTAAAGATCTGGCTGAAATGGATGAAGACCTTCGTGGACATTTTTCCAAAGAATCAGACCTCGGGACTATCAATTGTTGTGTGTATAATGCAGTGAGAGCTTTGTCGGATGCGAAGCGTAAAACAAAACCAACGGTTTATCACAAGATAAACAGACGAATGCATCAACTTGCCATAAAGATAGATTGGGCAAGACAGTACGCGTGCCGCATTCAGTGTGTGATTGACTACATAACATCTGGCGGGAATTTTACCGCCAAGTTCGAAAGTTCGCGCGTAAACTCTGAATCCGTTATCACACACTTAACAAGTCCAAGCTGCTGACCATCAGACAGCATATTATTGAGACAATACGAATACCCTCCAGTTAATGTTGACCACCTGTCCAAACCAGAGGAGGTCGAAGTATTTTAGAGAGCAGTCTACGAAGAAGTTTGAAGAACTATTCCGCTCTTGGACCAGATGGTCCCGAAAAATTACAGGCCAATCACTTGTCTGAAGACACTGTATAAGATATTCACAGTTATCCTTAATGATAGGATTGTTCGGGCAATCGGACCTGTGTGGCAAGAAATGTATGAATGGATTGATTACCGGAAAGCTTTCGATTCGATCTCCCATCGCCTTATCATCTGTCTTTTAAAAAGCTTAAATGTTCTTCCACAAAACGTGAGGTGCATAGAAAGATTGATGCCGCTTTGGAAAACCAGATTTACTATCTCATTTGGAAAAAATCGTGTGACAACTAACAAGGTCACCTGTCAGAGAGGTTTCTTTCAGGGTGACACCATAAGCTCATTCCTCTTTTTCCTCACATTATTGCTACTATCTCTAGCACTTCGCCATTCCGAGGGGTACTTTTGCGGCAAACGTGCAAATCGAAAGTTCAAGGTCACTCGTGTGTTTTACATAGATGATCTTAAGATCTATGCTAAAAACAAAGAGCAACTACATCTAGCTCTAGGGGTTGTCGAACGATACACTAAGAGAATAGGAATAGAATTTGGGTTAGACAAATGCGCCAAGGTTTATTTGAAGCGAGCAAAACTTAATGATATCCCTGAAAGCCCTGAGCTCGTCGATAGAGGCGCTATACGACAGCTTTGCGCTGGAGACACATATACATACCTGGGCGTGCCACAGAGCCGCATTCAGGATGTGACATCTATAAAGGATACTCTCCGAAGCAGATAAAAACGTCTCATCCAGTAGATTTGATCATTCGAACTGTCGGCGAGGAACAAAGTGTCTGTCACGTCTAACGACCTTCAGATGGGTGACCACAAAGCACAACGAAATATAAACGAGAGGCCGGTAAAACCCTCGTGAGTCTTAAGGAAACGGAGCCACCCAAGAATGACAGGTCTCCGCATAGATTGCGCAAGTGCCGTGGCATATTTGTGGCGCGCGGGTATGGCGTTCTGACTAAAAGTTAGGTTTCTGACCATTTCTGACGACTTTTATTACGGTTCTCTATAGAAATTGTCAACAAAAGTCAGAATTCATGAGAAAATGCTCAGAAATCGTCAGAGCTCAGGTTCAAAGGATAACCTTTTTATTAGACGTGCAAAAATATAATGCTATAATATCTAACCCTTTTATACGAGGTGTCCCTGACTCATGTGTCCGGACTTACATGACTTTATACACATAAAACAAAAGTGAATCGAAAACTCCTTTCCCAAAAATCAGTTGAAATTTTATTTTTGGGATGAAAAAATAACGAATCTTTCCAAAACTTTTGTGGTTTATTAACTCTTGCTTCCCACTGCGGGATACAAAATATCCCAGGCCTATATTTCCTTACATTTAAGTATCTAGATTTAATAAAAGCGGGTCTATTGCCACATTTTTAAATAGTTGGAGAGTACCACTACACTTCAGGCTAAAAAGAAGCACGCAGGGTCGATTAGTATATTATTTATAGCCGTATAAAAATGTGTGGGATACAAAAATACCCCCATGTGGCGAGTACGTTTGAAATCAATAATTTGGAGTAATTTTTTTTTGAGTGTCTATCAGCTTGAGAGTGAAGTATAGGATTAGCACATTATATTATATATCGTGGATACTTTTATTCAAGGTATATAATTTGTCATACGGCCATTTTATTCGCAGTCGAATAAGGTCCTATAGGTCGCGTGCAAGGGTAATACAAAAAAAAATTATGAACCACATACCTGCGGGCGCCAGCCTTCATAAAGGCAATCCTGAAAATTTAATTAGGATGAGGATAAATCAGTCCGGATTTGGCCAGAACGATAAAATAAAATAGAAGAAATGCGACACGATAATTTCCGATAAGCGATAAATAACGAAAATTCCAAAGAAAATGCCTTACAAGAGGCTAGCTCGGTCCTTAGGTAGAGGGGGGGGGGGGAGATCGTCTAAATAAAACTTGGCAAGACACTTCATGATAAAATAAGAATATAGTGACAAAGAAAAATAGAAAGGTACAGTTGTCCAATAACGTGTTTACATAATAATGAGGGAATACATAAGAAAAGGTCAAATACGAACGAAAAGATACCAGTGACATGTAGAAAATATCGTATTAGAGTCAAAACAGTATTTAAAAGGAAGTAGTTGACCAAAAACTAGGCGAAATCCGGTAAAAAAATTGATTTTAAGTAATAGGCGATCTAACAA
>NC_046657.1:175142219-175165241 GCF_010883055.1 Belonocnema kinseyi | reverse complement strand
ATAAAAATTAACTGTGAAAAGTTATAATGAAATCGGAAATGAGAAAAGGCTGCATAAGGGTCGGGTAGTTACATGAGTAAAGCGTCGGCACAGGGATTATAATAGGTACTCACATTTTAAAAAACGGGAACATACGAAGAAACTCCGAATAATCCATAATTAGACACGGCACAGAATCACAGATAACAACGCGAAGAAAACCTCACTAGTCGGCATTACATTAAATAAGAACTACTCACTAAACATAGTGATGCAGCCACGGGTCATTAAAGTTCTATAATAATAAGAAGAAACGGTGAAAAAAAGACCTGGCTGAGTCACTATAAAAGAGATTCAAGTCCTAACTCAAGAAAAGGAAGCTGTAGTCGACGGAAAAGTTGATTACTGGTTGATTAGTTGATTAGCCTGGTATGTTGATCACCGCACGAGGGGACTCACGAAGGACGAGAGGAAGAGACAAAGAAGCTAACGCACGAACTTAAATTAGGAATCTCTGCGGTCAAGAGAGAGACCGATGATGCCACACGCCGCTGGTCTGCCCTGCTGCTGTTCTTTCTCCTCACTTCCTTCCTTTCTTCCAACCTGTAGACCGTTTTCCTTTGGCGCGAAATCGACCACGTGTTGGCTTCGAACCACCGGACTTAAGGCCGGTAAGGAATGACTGATTTTTGGCTGATGATTGGCGGACGGAACGGCACTGCGGTTGCAGGGGGTGTTTTCCACCAATCCTCGAACGATATTGAAAAATATACAGATGTTGATAACTGTGTATTTCTCAGGTTAGGAAAATTTGGCGGAAATGCCTGTCCACTGACGGACTTTGTGGTCATTTCGCCCTGGGTTTATTCTTAGGTTTTAATATTAAGAATAACCCTTAACGATAATGAGAGAGAGAGAAGATTAAATTCTCAACGGTACAGTACATTGGGCCGAAATGCCTATCCATTTACGGATTTTGTGGTGAATTCGCCCGTAAATTAAGTATTGTTGGTGCTTCAATTTAGCGCAATTACCTTTTAAATATGAGTTTTCGGTAATTTGCCCGTGGTCCACCCTCACCAGGAACGAGCCTTGGGTATGTAGATGTCCTTGAAGCCAAACGGAACCAAAAAAATACCAGAATCAGCCTGAGGGTAGTAAATGAAGGTCTCTGGACTGTAGAAACCTCACTAAAAGGGGTGACAGCGAATCCTAATCCATGAAGCCACGGAGTGTAGACATTCTTGAGCCTTACCGCAGTCATGGAGTGCCGAATTTTACACTATTTTTGCCTTATACTAATAGACCAAGTGAAGGCTCAGTTAAAATTTTAGCTCATTTTAACGTGGGCGAAAAAATTATGCATTTTTTTGGGTAAAAATGGTCATTTTTTTGCACTTTCTTTGACAAGAATTTTTTTGTGTATTTAAATTAATTTGTATCTATATAAAGTACACTATCTTTTAATGCAAGTTTTCAATATGTTTTAAAAAAATTTCAAGTCAAAATATTCAGCAGTTTATTTTTTATAACAATTTTGATCAATGGGGTAAAAACTTACCCCGGTGTGACAACTATGTTCTTCTACAGAGCTGTTGCAAGCAAGAGTTAAGTTACTTTTGAAGTATAAATCAAATGTGTCTCAGCCTGATACACCAATAATATTTTGATTTATAAGGGCGCATGTCCGACATATCGAAATTCGATAGGTCAGTTTGATTTCTAGCTCCTTATACAGGCGTCTTAAATAAACAAATCAAAACGTTTTTTTAAAGATTAGATCCTTAGTTAGTAAATAAACCAATTTTTTAATTTGGAAAGGTTCGCCGACAAATGACACATTTAGGCAATCTGTATACGCGAAGACAAACGTGTTTAGAAATGTACATTGTGACAATTGTTTTACGGATTCCAATTGTTATAGCCATTCTGGGAGCATACATTAAGCCCACTTCTTTTTGGAGGTGGTTTCTTTCCAAAATCTTATGTTTTCGGCATTGCTGATTGGCTGCGATTATTTATACTTGTGTGTGGCTAAACCTTGTGTGGGTTGGATCATGTCTCAACCGGCGCACAGTGGAAATAATGCCTTTCGGTTCAAAATAACGTACTGCCCACAAATATTGACCAATTTGGACAAAAAGATTTGAAAAAAAGCTGCTAAGATTTCTAAGAGAGTTTTCGAGCCCGATTTTTGAATTAGGTTTTCTATTTGTTTATAAATAAACCAATATAACGAAAAAATGGCCATTTTTTCTATTTGACGTTCCCGGTGCTCGTCAATAACAGGAAAATTGTTGAAATCGCCTAAGTTGCATAGAGTAACATTAGTTACAATTGTTCCAGTACTAGACAACAAACAAACCAACATTTATAAACAAATAATTTGTTGAAAAAATGTTTTCTACGATTTTGCATAATTATACGTTTTTTCAAGATATATTGCAAGAAATTTGGATGGAAACAATATTATATTTAAATATTATGATTTTTATAAACAAATTTAATAAAAAAATGCATTCTTCGGGCATTTGTCGGCAGAAAAATTCGGTTTTTCAATTCTAGTATTTTCAGTTGGGAACTTCATGACAATTTCAGCAACATTCATAATAACCTAATAAATTTTATGATTTTTTGAAACAAATTTCTTAAACCTTAAAAGAATTCATAATTTTTAAATCAATTTGATGATTTTTTGAAAAAATTTCATTGTTGGGGTATCTGTCGAACGAAAAATTCTTTTTTTTGATATCAGATTTTTAATTGGGATCTTCATTATAAATTCAGCAACATTCATGCTGAGTTGATAAATTTTATGATTTTTTAAAAAAAATTTAACAAATAAATTCATCTATGGACGGAGAAATTCTTTTTAATTGAGAACTCCATGATGATTTAAGCAAAATTCATAATTGTTTGATAAATTATATATTTTTTCGAAAACAAATTTAATAAACAAATGCATTATTCGGGTATCTGTTGATGGAAAAATCATTTTTTTTAAATGTCAGTCTTTTTAATTGGGAACGTAATGAACAGTTGATTACCAGTCATACTTAGTTGATAAATTCTATGATGTTTTAAACAAATTTAATTAACATATGCATTATTTGGTTATTTGTCGACGAAACAGTTTTTTTTCATTCTCAGTCCTTTTAGTTTAAGTTGCTCGTTACTTTCATTCTTTTAATAAGGCTGCAGCTTTAGGATCGAGTAGAATGACCTTTTTCTTCCACTTTTGTCTATGATATACTTTTTTAGGATCAGTGGAAATTCACATTTTGCGCCCAAGATCTGTATTAGTAGTCTCTGCCAAAGATTCGAGTGTTGAATTCTCGGATATGTTTAAAGATTTTATCAGTCGCTTCTTGAGCTTCCTCTGTTAATTCTGCAACAGGAAGAAAAAATGATTCGATCATTTTGGCACGTGGAAGATGGATTTTGTGAACCGTTTTGGAATATCAACGATGAATCCCATTTTATCGAAAAAAATTTTTTTAATTCTTTTTTTTTTTTGCAGTTTTGGCCTGCTCTTTCTCACTTTTCGTATTTGCTTGCCATTTACAGAAGCTTAGACGATATTCTATATGCAGAACACATTGCATCATGCGATTCCACACGTGCAACGTTGTAAGACCAAATTGGAAATTCTTTGTGTACTCCGGTCTGTCTGCAAGGTTCTGCAAGTGGTTCATTTGTAATGGTTTTGCACGATAAATGTAGAATGTGGCAGGTGAAGGAGTTTCGGAAAGATGTTGAAAAACCTTTCCATCTAGAATAGTTCAGACAAACTCATGGGTGACAGTTATTGTGCAACGACTATTGGGAAACTTTATTTTTGTTGGAACAAGTGTTGTGATTATTTTTTTTTATCAAATCTACCTCTGATATAGTACATTCCTTTGCCTCGGGTTCTTGCTCATACATAAGTAGCCTACACAGTCAAGTGGACCCAGGACTTTCATTTTTCTAAATTCTTATCGGTTCTGCACATCATGAACAGTATTTAAGAAGCATTTGAAAAACAGGTTGTATGAATGCGCAATGGTACCATTGACATCATGAATATACCGGCATCAGATTTTTCTTCTTGACTAAATTTCTGATTATACTGACTGGTCAGATGCGCTATCACAACTATATTTCTAGAGATATTTTATTGCAACTATCTTTTATTTTATAAAATCAAGCGGCAAAATATTCGTGACTTCTAACATATGCCTCACTGTGTGATTATACAATTTTTGTAAATCAACTCTAACACCAGTCTCCTACTATTTCCATGCTGCCTTCAGCAGGAAGGCATTCTTTCTTAGCGTCTTTAAGATTCAAATAGGGAGGAAAATTCTCTGCATTTCGTAATCTTGCTTGAATCCGGATAGTGTCGTAATGGTGCTTCGTAAGTTTTGTATCTTCAGCTAACGCGATAGATTCTTTTAAAGTAAATGGTATAACCTGTTAATTCGTAATTTCATTAATATCTATAGCACTTTCGGTGATCAAATTTTTTATTTCCTTAGCTAAGTTTTTTCTCCCGCCTGGGCACAAATTGCTCAGAAAGACATTTTCAATTTCAATTGAGGGTAATTGTCCACAAGTTTGACTGTTTTTCGTTTTTTGGTTGATTTTGAAATGCTTTCAAAATCTGCCGAAGATTTTCTTCCTGCTTTTGCATGAAAAAATGTTATTACGAAGTCTGGTGATAACAATTTTTCGTTTGATTTATCGACCTTTTCTGAATTGTAAAATGAATTCTTCCATTTTTTTCAAAATTGGACATAAATTATCACAAAAATTTTGTTGCAAATAATTAAAAACTCCATTTGTAACATTTAACGCAAAAAGAAAATATTAGATGCTTCAAAGTATGTAGAAGAAATTTTTTATAAAGGAATCTCATATTCGTCTATGACTGATTTCTCAACAGCAGTATCGTAATAGTCTGGTAAAAAATGTTTTTAAAATAGAGACGAATTCAAATTACTAACTGCCTTTGACGATGATACTTTCTATTTTATTTTATAGTATCGCAAAATGCAAATGATCTCTGCCTGACACGAATGTCAAAGATGTGAGAAAAATGGAGAGACACTACCATATCAGTGTTATCGTCATTTGTTTGGCTATAGTCTCAGAATAACAAAAAAGAATCTAAGAAGGCGCCAGAAATAATTTAAAGGAATTCAAGAGTGTAGCACAAAAAAAACAAATGAATAGAGAAAGGCAAGCGGAATTATTATGATGCAGCTTAGTATAAACACTGACATTGAAAAAGACGATTATTTCCATAGAGAAATGACCAAATAATGCATTTTTTATTAAATTTGTTTAAAGAAATCGTCAAATTTAATAACTAGTTTTGAATGTTGCGGCAATTATAAATAAGTTACCAATTAAAAAGACTGACATCGAAAAAAAATTTTTTCCACCCGAGATATGCCCGAAAAATGCATTTGTTTAAGAATTTTTTGCTTTATATAAAATTTATCAACCAATTATAAATTTTGCTGAAATCATCATGAAGCTCCTAATTAATAAGAATGACATGGAAAAAAACGAAGTTTTCCGTCCACAGATGCCCAGATAATGCATTTGTTTGTTAAATTTGTTTGAAAAAACTATAAAATTCATCAACTCATCATGAATGTTGCTGAGTTTGTTATGAAGATCCCAATTAAATGTCTGATGTCGAAAAAAAGAATTTTTCTGTCGACAGATGCTCCAATAATGCACTTGTTAAAAAAAATCATAAAACCCATAAAAAATTATGAATTTTGCTGATTTTATCATTAAGTTACTAATTAAAAAAGTTGACAAAGAAAAAAAATTCTGTCGACAAATGCCTGATTAATGAATTTGTTTATTAAATTTGTTAAAAAAAAAAAATAAAATTGATAAAAAAATTACGAATTTTGCTGAAGTTATTATGAACTTCCTAATTAAAAAAGTTGATACAGAAAATACGAATTTTTCTGTACACAAATGCCTGATTAATGCATTTGTTCATTAAATTTGTTTAAAGAAATCATAAAATTTATCTACTTATTTCTTGAAAAAACGTGTAATTATGGAAAATCGTAGAAAATATTTTTTCAGCAAATAATTTGTTCATACATTTGTTTTTTTATTATCTAATATTGGAACATTTTTAACTAATGTTACTCTATGCAACTTAGGCGATTTCAACTATTTTCCTGTTATGGTTCGATTTTGAATTAAAAAAATTAAAGGTCGTTAAATTCTGAAGAGCTTCACGCTCCGAACTTTTGTCTCCTCTATTTGTTTATTAATAATCTTTTCACTCAAAGTATGTAAAAACGGAAATTTTGTACACAACCATTTTTTACGCTTTAATAACTGATTAGGTAAACTTTATATTGTCTTAAATGAATGTTTAGGGACTCATAGAATACAAATAAATAGTTCATTATTCAATTTATTTGTTATAAACCAATTTTATGAACAAATTAGCAAATAGTCTTCTTATGGGCAAACAAATTTTTTTGTTTTCTGAAAGTGCTTCATATTACTGTGGGAATGACATTTAATTACAAAATTAATTGAAAAGTTTATAATAATCATTGTTATAAACAATTCTTTGTCGCAAAATATTAAAATTTGAGCTTTTTTAAAATTGTAATTTCCTTCAATGGCCAGAAAGACTTAAGGTATTCCTTCAAATAATAAATATTTATTAATATTTGATCAAATATAACAATTTAAATTTTCATAAACAAAAAATATTGGCCTTTTCGCATAGAAATTTTTTTTGCACTGGAAATGTTATTTGCAATAATGTACAGATTACACAGACCTAAAAGATTTTGACCCAGAAAGCAGAATATACTTTTCCGAAGGTTTTTGGTATGCTGAATCCGAATAGTCTAAGTTCTAGCTATTGATGTATAGAAAAACATTTTTATATTTCAGACTTATCGTCTGAATAGTTTTTGAGTTACAATGCCCGTCAATGTTAAAAACACTGTTTTGAGAAAAATGCGTTCAAGTTTCGTGAAGAAAATTTTCGTGTATAACACTTACTCACCTTCAATCAGCTATGGCAGGTCCATACAAAATCCCTTCTGATTCTTCAAGCAGGTAGTCACATAGTAATCCGGCATCAGCTAGAACTCCAAGAGTATTTCGAATTTTGACTTGAAAAGTTGGAGAGAATATACTGTGCGGTAAGTTTGAAAAAAAATGCCAGGATTTCCCGAATTTTGTACCTCGAGTTCAACTTGTGGTGTGGCCAAGGAACGTTGTAGCAACAATCTCAAATTCATACAAATTATTCTTTGAAACCTTATCTTTAATTTAAGCTCATGCTAAGATTCACTCAATACGAAATCTTTTGACAATAGCTTACCGACTTGGTAGGCAAACCCCCAATTTTCCAGATTCATGTCAGGAAATGGGAATGGTAATGCTTTCAGAAAAGCAAGTACTTCTTCATGAATTTCAGATTTTTAAAATATTTCTTCTTTTATAACTAATACGTGGATCCGAACTCACTAACAGTTTTTGTGCTAAATCAGTATTAGTAGTAACATGAGAAAACTTGCGTGAATTGAACTCTCGAATATTCCTGTAGTCTTTATTGCGACCTTTACCTGCTTTCTGTAATTACTCTAATTCCCTGTAATTTCTGCGGTTAATTCATGCTCCAAAAAAAAAACGTTCCTGCGGTATTCCCATAATTGGATGTGCCTGAACTGGTTTTTTGTAGGGCTTCTATTGCGAATTAACATAGTTTCGGCCTGCAATATGATGTTGACGATGAATTCGGATTTTGCCACACTACAGAATTGACAGCATCCTCTAAGTAAAGTCACAGTGGTTCCATTGAAACCATGAATGTACTATTATCCGCCATATCTGGATTACCTCTCTCTAGCTTGTAAGTGCTTTGGCTTGAAGAACCATCACAACCGTATTTCTCAATTAACTTCAAGTTATGGGGCTTCCTTGTATCCCTGAATGGAAGAGAAATATCGCGATCTTTAAAAATCTGATATATCGTATGATCTAATAAAGATTTTATTCCGATTGTAAAACCCTTTTCCATTACTTTAATCTAATGTGGATAAGCTTCTTCTTTAGTTCTTGCCAAATTCTTTTATGCTGGGTAATGTCAGCATTTCTCTTTCTTGTCTGAATATTGAGCATGTGAAACTGACTTTTAGACAAATCAGCTTTCTCGATTAACGCCAAAGATTCTACTGATGTGTAAGGAATCGGGAAATCATTCATATTTTAATTTTCATCGGAATGTAAAATTTAATTCATAAATTCTGATACTTTATTCCTATCACATAGATTTAGCGAGCGTAAAAAAGCCTCTGTTATTTCGATTCCCGTATATTTTTCCCGTATATCCACTAATTTCCTTCATTTTTGTCGAAGTAAAACATTCTACACCGTCACCTGAGTTTGACCTTCGGCATTTGTCATTGCTTTCGCGTTGAAATTTCACGCAAAGTATATGTTCAACCAACCGACAAACTTGTTGTCGAAACAATTTTTTATAATGACTAAACTCTGCCATTCTCTTTTAAAATGAGGGATAAAATCATGATGTAATTTGTTTTTAACCAAATTTAATCAAATGTTTAACAATAAACAATTGGACAACCGATTGTTTATTGTTTAAATTAAATTCTCTTTTTAAATGCTGCGCCAAATCTTCCACACCTCCATTGGAATTAGAAATCAATTTTTTAAGTAAATAAAAAATAAAACCGTAAAAATCGACATTTTTCCTGTTTTCTATTAACATGAAAGTTTAAATAAATAAAAATGTTTAAAAATTGACTCATAATTCTGCTCAAAATTAAACGCTTTAGTTTTCTAAAAAAAATCAAAATCAGTCACGAATTGAGCAATGCAAGTTATTTTGAGCCACGGTTTTTCATTTCACTTCTCTGTGCGGCCGTGTGTCGTCATGTTTGAGGAGCTAACACTCTAGAACTAGAGAGAATTCTGCCAAACACGTTCAGAGGCTTATTTCGAAAACCATCTTGATTAGAAAAATGCACAACCAAAATAGATTTTTTTAAACCGAAAAGGTGTAAGTCTCCCTTGATGATGAAAGCAAAAAAGGGCGTTCGCCAAATATAATAAGTATACATAATTTTACGGACATCCATATAGTAAAGAGAATTAGTATTGAATAATTAATATTATAAGCGCTTAAAAGGCATCCAGGAAAAATAAAACTTGTTCAATACACATCCCGAAAACAAGCACTTTCATGCCTCTAAATGATGTGCAAAGTGCTTCAATCCAGCAGTCGATGTAAGAATAATAATAGTTCATGTACAATTTAGAAAGAAGGAAAATCATAAAATTCTTAAAAATTCTTTAAAAATAATTCTCTCGAACAGTTGTTGCAAAAAATAGCATGTTATATACATGCGCACAGACAATTGCTATTCATGTGATTGTAGCATTGGCCGACAGCTCATGCTGCTCCCCAGTGTGGGCTCGTACACCACCAAAAGTGGCCAAAGTTCGACATTTCGTTGAATTTATATGAAACTTGGTATAAACGAGTTTCTGAGATCGCTGATTTCGAATTCTACATAAAAATTCATACACCCAAAATCACGGATCCAATGTAATCACTGTGACCATTACTGACGAGTCTGACTATTTCTAAAGATATGCTAATTTACATTCCATCAGGTCGCTCATCGACTAGGAGCGCAGGTAGGCTAACCGAAAAGGATTCAAAATAAAAAATAAATTGTTTTTAATGTTGCATATACAGATTCAAACGGGAAAAAAATCCGGAAAAAACGTTTGTTTTTCCACCGTTTACAGACATAAAAAATGGTTGATACCGCATCATCTGCGAAAGCGATGAGCAAAATCGACAACATCGGTGAGTAAAATGCTTTCGCCAATGAGAAAAATGCTCTTTATGGTTACAAACAAATTTTGCCCACCACTCTTGCCACTAGTGTCATCTAGCGTCGTAAGTGGTTATTATATTAATATCGTGTTGGGCCAGTAAGGTTATACTCTATGCCTGTAAAAGGTAGACAATCTTAGGTTTCACATATCAATTTGTAAAAACATTATTATTCGCGAGACGAGGCCTCAAGGGCGGGTGCTCACCCTTCGGCTCGGTTTCACCTTGCCGTTGAGTTGGTGCTGGTAACTTAAATTCACATGAAAAGATCGGTAAGCTGGTAGCCTACAATTCAGATTTGTTTCAAATCCACAGGTTTAACTTCGACTACGATTTCAAAATATCACCTAGTGTAAAACTTGTTTTAGTACGTTACAGTTTTTAAGAAAATTATCCTTTTTGGCCTTTTTTGAAAAATAACATACTCTGCGCACCTGACGTTCTAGAAACGTCTAGCTTGACTGGAATCGAAGGTCATTATATTGGTAATATAATTTCCAGTCCCAATTCAAAGAAATATTCGCATCAATATTGTTTCTGATTAACTTTTAAATGAACTTTATAGGTTAACAATTAATATTATTGTTATGCCATATTTGTTTTTTTATTTCTTTTTGGCCAATATATTTAGACAATATTTAATCCTCGTACAAAGTTAACTGATTCCAAGCAAGAAAATAGGATAATACTTAATGAACAATAAAACAATTGATGTATATTATCAGCCTTACCTCAATGCTTATATAACTCTCTAAAAACAAGTGTTCTCGCAATTTATCTGTTTAGTGTATACATTTAATCACAAATTCCTACATAATTCTTTCATTTTTCTCTAAGCGTACATATAGGAAGGATTTTCTTATACTAGTTAATAAAATAAGACCGCAATGTCGACTCACACGAAAATTTCTCTCAAAACTGACTGGTATAAAAACGCCTTTACTGTATATATTCTTGCGTTTGCAGAAGATTACATTTAAATAATTTCAGGAACATTTGGAGCTCGTACGAGAACAGCCGGGCTGAGATTCTGGAGTCAGGTGGAATAAAGAGTATTACCTCACTATTAGTTAAGGCTACTGAAAAGTCCTATGAATCCAGGCATGCTGAGCTGGCAGAAACATGTCTAAAAGCGATGTGCGCTTTTGTAGGAAGTTTGGACCCGCGTTGCGGAATGCAGATGAGTGGAGATTCAGGTGTGAAGGGTTATAAGTGCATTGTAAAATATTGCGAAGCAAAAAACAAACTGGCTCTGAAGTGCCTTTACAGTCTGTCTCAAATAGCGGAGTGTCGACCGAGCTTAGGAAGTTCCGGGGCTGTTGAACGGCTCATATCGTTAGTAACTAGGAACGCGGTACTATCATGGGAAATTTTAGCAACTCTGTGTCTTTTTTGTCGTGAAGCCATCAACCGAGTTCGGATTAAGCATGGCTCTGGTTTAGAAGTAAGTATTTTATATATGTTTGATTGAAAATGTTAAATTTTAATTGTTTTAAGCTTTTTTTCCATCTATGTTTTTCAACGTTTTTTTTTTTAAAAGCAGTGAGCAACCATAATTTTTGTAATAAATTGCGCAGTAATCATTAGAAGTGCAGATATAAAGTAAAGTTATTAATATATTTGCATATATGTTACTAGTCATCTATTTAATGGGACTTTTAAATCAAAAAAGCTCTTCAAACACCTAGTTATATTTTTTGCCGAGAGCGATTCTATTTCTTTTTGAATGATGTCTAGTCTGTGGAATACATTGTATTCAGGTGTTTTCTTTTTTTCTTTATGAAATTCTTAATATGAATAAGTTTCCTTCAGTAATTTTCAACACAGAACTGCTTTAGAGATACAATTTTATATTCTTTTATTTTTCAAAAGATGATGGTGGTTTTATTGAAAAAAAACGAAAATGAGAGATTTCATCCAATGGTGTTACATGCTCTCTCCTTATTTACATATGATGATGACAGTATAGTGATTATGGTAAAAAATGGACTATTAGATGTTCTCATAAAAAAACTCCAAAATATGATAGAATTCGAAAAATTAAAGAACAGGGAAGAAAAGGAGGGCTCTAAAAAACGTTCGGGGGATTCTTCACCATTCAGAAAAATGGATTTCAAATACAATAGGACCAGTTTAGGAAGGTAAGCAGCAATATACTGGTCAGAGTTGTCTTCAGTGTTAAACTTGAGACCGAAATTTTTGTATGTATTCGATACTCGTAATTTCCCCGCTTGTTAATACCTTTTCATCACAAAATCAAATATTTGTATCCAAAATTGACTGATGCAAATAAAGTAAATTATAACTACAGGTTTAGCCTAGATTATCACCAGGATGATTGGAGTCCGAGCAGTGCAGCTAGTACGTCTTCCTCGCCACCTAGCACTCCGCCATTGCCTGTCTATGATTCCGGCGAAACCGACGAAAGCGCCGAAGAAAATTATAGTCCAGTTTGTAGTGACGACGAGTGGGCAGAAAATGAGGAAGGAGAAGAACACCATGAGGAGGTTGAATCGTTGAAAAGTTTTGCCTCTGCTACTTTGGATGGAGAAGAGGCTTATGATACAGGTAAAGGCTGGAAATCTTCTACAACTGAACATATGAATATGTGGACTCTGGCTTTATTAAGCAGATTAAGCGACTCAAATGAACCCATAGAAAGACTGGCCCATCCATCGACAATCGAGCCTTTGACAATTTACATTAGATTTGCTAGAAACCCAAAGGCGTTGAGAATACTCACCAGAATTGTCAAGTTAGTAATCAACATGCTTTGAGCTGTTTTAGGATCGAAGTAATGTATTATGTGTTAATATATGTAAGTTGATCATTTTTTTCTAGGAACGTGGCATATTTAATACCTCTAATACAACAGGGCTTCGTTTTTGAGGCACAAACATTGTATGGTTCAGAGCAGTACACGCGGCAGCTGTGCGCTTTGGCCGAAACGGGTGGTGCAGTTGGGCAACTCTCGGCGATTCTTTTGCGAGGTCAGGAATCAAATAAGAACATTATAGCTATTTCTATACCATTTCTTATCAAGTCTAAGGAGATTTTAAGGAACCTACTGATCAATCATGGAGGGTTGCCATTAATATTTCGCATTCTCGCCGATCCTGAACATAATCTGCATGAGAAGGCGATTTTGTCCATCAGTCGGTTGGCAGATTTATTAGATATTCGGCCGAATACAGCTGTCAAGAACCAATCGTCAGTTGAAAATACATTCGTTGCTTTCCATCGAGAAAGTTTTGATAACCTTCCAAAACCATCCACGGTCACGTTTGAGCTTGATGATGGCACAACGGTCGACGCATGCAGGTATGATTTCTTTGAATACATTTGGGTCAATGAAAAAATTCTGTGAAATTCGACCCAAAATTTTAATATAAAAAAATCTTTATATTCATTTAAAATTTATTCTAAAACCTTGGTTGGCGCGATTGTCTGTCTCTTAGCACGCTTAAAAACGAAAAAACCCTGCCCCGTGACCGAAAGGCTGATTTTTGAACTTTTGAACTTCTACAAAAGAGTCAGGCCATTCTAATGAGTGATAATTGACGTATCCTTTTCGTACAATATTGCTTAATTAATGAAATCTTGCTCATTAGGATGTATACATCACGGTTGGCGTGTCGACTTTTGGCCGTGTTCATAAAGAGCATAAAAATCGTAAGTGACAGAGACAGCGTTTGAGCGCCGATAACTGTCCCGACGTGCCTCTACCTCAGTTGCGCGATCCGCCGCATAGACACATACGTCTGGTGTTTCGCTTTATTTTCATTGGTTTTCCCGTCTTTACTTTGCTTCGAAATATTATCAAAAGTTACAGAATAAAATTGTTCTTTTTGTTGACTTTTTTCTCTTCGATTCAGTTATATTGTATATAAAATCGACATTCACTAAAAGAGAAATTAGTTTTTAATCAATAATGATTTGGATGCGAGTATTCATTACATTATATTAAAAATATCCCAGAAAAAACGTCGAATCCTTGATGATTAGTATACGATTTTTCAAATCCAAACATCTAGCAAGATTTAAGTTAAATAATTCTGACAATTTTTTTGTTCCTTTTGCCACAGTGAAAAATTCTGTTTCCTCTTCACATTTCGGCCGCCCATCGCTTGATTTTTCTAAAAAATCTGATCGTTCAAAACGTCAAGAAGTTTCCAAATTAGTGCTGAGCTAAAGCACGATCCCCTAAAATTGATTATGGCTTGTCGTTTTTATTTGAAAATTCAATTTCTAAGGAAGTGTATAAAAATATGCGTTTGGAATCAAAATCAAGCGAGACGGATATTTGGCTACCGAAATGGAAGCAATAATAATGTGCTCTTGGGTGTTTGACGGAAGTTCCGGTTATTCATGTTTTAAGCAAAACTAAAAATCAGCAGAAGATAATATACCACAGAGTGATCCAAATTTATTTGTTACCACAGATATTCCCTTGCAATTTTTAACTGAAAATAGTGTCATGCTATGGAACAATAAAGCCTCGCAATCCCCAAGATCTCGTCGTCCTCTTGCTACAGAATACAATAAAGAATCAATAGATGTCTGTTTGAAAAAAAATATGGATGATCAAATCGACAAACTACAAGTTTTTGTATTGAAAATTATTACTAATACTAGGTCAATGAAAAGCTGTCCAATGTGCCATGCAAATCCTCAAATGTTTAATATCCTCAGCAACGACGATAAGGGAATCTTTCTGCTAGATTTCAAATCTCTCCAATATGGACTCCCTCCACTCCATCCCTGGATCAGAATCTTAGAAACATGTTTGAATATTTTTTTTAGAGCTAACATCAAAGTATGGCAAATGAGAAGTGCTAAAGATAAAGAAGAATGTGCACAAATAAAAAAGAAAATACAAAGTATTATTTCGGAAAACTTGGGAATAATAGTGGATAAGTCAAAACCAGGAAGCTCGGGTACCATTAAGGATGGTAATACTGCACGGAAGGATTTCGATAATTCAGAACTCCTTGCGGAATATCTTAACCTCTACCCTAAGTTACTTTGTAATTTCAAATCCATAGAGATTGCCCTAAATCTTTCAATCCCGAAACAAAAAGAAAAAAGTGCTAAGTCTTACTCCGCAGGTGAGAGATTTACTAGAGATTTCGAAAGATAATAAGGTGTGTCACTCTGATTTATAAAGCCAGAATGAAAGCGATAAGTTGGCAGGTATCTCACACAGGCTGAAATCTCCTCGTGGTAGGCCCTGGCGGATGTGACATTTTTTAATTATGTCAAAATAGGTGTCCTTAGATTTTATTGTTGTAGATTTTTATGTGTTTTTCGATTTTTTTTATCACGGAACGGGGTCTCCTGATCCACTGTGCATTCCTTTAAATTGGCGGCAGAACATAAGTTTGAGTGGAATTCGTCTTTTTCCTTTGAGATTAAAAGACGCTGGAATGCGCGCTGGGTTGCTCGGCGTTTTAAAAGAGCTACGGATGATCGGCAGCACCCCAGTCAGTACCATCTCGACCGAGGAGCACATCGGATCACGGGGGACCGTGCGCTTCGACGAGCGATTCCCTGTGGCTTGTACAACGATCTTCTTCACAATTAAATTCATTTTTCTTATCAGTTCCAATTCCAGCCTTTTTATTTCTCAGTTTTTCTTCACCCTTGAATTTAATTTAATTTTCCCCTTAAATACTTCTCCCGAATTTCTCACCATCATTCAAGTCAATCAGCATCCCGAACCATCAGACATCATCTTCAGCAGTCGTCCAGAATCCAGGATACCCTGACGCAAGTCGAACTCCAGTGGCCACCCAGGTTTGTGGAGTGTCCGCCGGATTTCCATAATTAGTGCGGCACTGTCCGGAAACCGGGTGTTCGTTTTGATCTCGGGCATCGGTAGTACGTGGCGCGATCGCGGATTTCTTTTATCACTCTTTCGTTTCGTCGAGGATCGGCGGTTGACAGTCACCGGGCTGTCGACCGAACGACCTCGGACAAGGGCTCGTTTCGGGAGTTACTACCCTACGGTGGTGACTTTCGAGCGAGCTCCTCGCGCATTTTTCTTTCGGATACGATCCATGAGATTTCCGGTTTCCATCCCTTCGCGCGGACCTTTTCGGTTCTTTTTTGAAATTCTTATTTCACTTCGACCACGACGTCGAATACCCATTAATAAAAACCCCTATCATCATTATCGTTCAATATCATTATTAAATTACTATTTATTTATTCTTTTGCTTTCAGGGGGTTTCAATTTGGTGGCCCAAATGTGGGACTCAGGAATTTTTTTATTATTATTTTCAATTTTCAATCTTTTTTCCTGATCTTTCATGGTTGAGAGTCAAGCCCATACATCTTTAAGAGGCCATGCTCCACACTCCACCCGTTAAAAAACGCGGTTTTCGGGTATAAACTAAAAACTCGTTGGCGCCCTCCAATAATTTTCGCGAACTTATCGTAATGCGATTTTTGAGAACTGACACAACGTCAGAACAAGACTCGCGACTGCAACCCCGTCTCGACCTTGAATGACATTCGCAATCGAGTGATGGCGAACAGTCATACTCATTTTTTGACGCCGCCGTACGGGCGCGTCGACGCAGCCCCAAGACGGACCCGTTTCCGGCCGAGCGATGGGGACGGCCAACAACACGTCACAGTCAACCTCACGCTCCACGTGGGAGACTGAATCGACCGATGACAATGCGTCAAACCTCAATCTTGGACACCGCCGCTCAGGCGCGTCCACCCAACGTCGAAGCTGACCTGCTTCCGACCCAATCTACAGTTTCTGACGAGGAGGACCCGGGTGACGGCGAGCGGCCGCTCCTTAGAGCAAGGTTCAGTTGCTTCAGTTGCTCTTGATTTCAATTCATGGCATGACCTAGACAATGAGTCATAAAAATCTGAAACTTATATCAGACAGTGTTTTGAGTATTATATTTATTTTAAACCAATAAAACTTTAAGAATCTTAATGGGTTTCCGAGATATGACTAAACATGTCTAACGTGTATGCGCCGAGTTTCTGTAGCTTGGATATTTTTTGCCGTATCTTGCGAACCCGTGAATGTTTTTGAAGGTTTACTGGATCAATGCTCTTGCGGCCGACAGTGGTTATCGTCGACGAGAACCTGACATAGGCCCGCTTGACCATTTCTAGCTATATATCCGGAACATGGAAGAATTTTTAAAGTATCATTAGTTTGAATTCAACATAAAACTTTAAAGACTATGTGGTAAAAATTTCCATTTTTTGACTCTTTAAAACGTTAAAAATATATCTTTTAAGGGACATTTAACACTAAATTTCATCAACTTTCCAGCGGTTTATTAAAAATGTTTCTCGTTCTTTTTTTGAACGAATTATTACGTTTTAAATACAGCAATGATTTTTAGTACTACTTGCGTTAGCCATTTTTATAATTTTCGACGGTAGTTTATGTATAAATATGGAAAAATGACGTTATTATATCGTATCTTTTCTTAATTTCTCACGTGCATTCAAATGCTTTCGCTCAGATTGGTCACTCCTCTATTATCAGATCGGACTAAAATGGTGTCTTCTAACTTACTGGACTCCTAAACATGCTCCAAAGGCACAACCTACATTAGTGGCATTACTATTTGGAACCACCAGAAACTTATAAAAATTTAGAGAAATTCTATATGGATCTGTAGGATATTTAATGGAGGGATTATACAGGGTGATTTTTTTTTACTTGAAACTTTCAAATATCTCGAAAAATAGGCACTGTATGAAACACTGTTAGGAATCAAAATTTAATCACTCTGAGGAGTACATACACTGATGTTAAAATCGCTTCTCCCACACCGCCGGGTGGGAGGGGGGGGGGCAAGTTCGAAATCTTAAATAAACACTATTCAACGGTAGCATGAGAAGCTCTTGATCGTGATTTCAGTGGTCGCTGGATTGGTAGAGGCAGTCCGATAAATTGGCCTGCAAGATCGCCAGATCTTACTTCACCAGATTTCTTTTTGTGGGGCTATCTGAAAGGCAAAGTGTTCAAATAAAAATCAACAACACGTGAGAATATGATTGACCGAATTACCCAGTTCCTGGGTTACTCTAAAAGTAGTGGTTTATTTGAACACTAATTTCGATTATTGCAGAATCGTAAGCGTGAATTCTCAGTAACAGTAAAATGAAGAAAAATTTAATTTCGTCGATTCCAGCGCCATCTATCGCGAAACTAGAAAAATGCTTTGTACAAATCATACGCATTTTTATCCAAAGAATCCGAATATGCAATCAACAATAGGGGTTCCCATTTAACATTTCGAAACTGGCCCCACCCCTACCCTCAGGGGGCGGTGTGGGGAGCCGATTTTAACATCGGTGCATGTACTCCACAGAGTGATTAAATTTTGATTCGAAATATTTTTTTATAGAGTGCCTATTTTTCGAGACATTTGAAAGTTTCAAGTTAAAAGAATCACCCTGTATAAGGGAACTGGTACGTCGCCTGACAAAACTGTTCTCATCACAGAAAGTCCTTTCGAAATATATAAACTTTACTGTGTTTAAATCCAATGTTTCTTGCCACAGTGACAGCTTCGTTTCAAATTTTCTCCCATCCTTTATCATGCAGAGTTAACGACTCAGCAATAAAGCTGTTTACATTTCTACACGTGACATCAAGCGTTGACCCTGGCGTTTAAATTATTTTATTCACTATGTCAATGGCTTTTAAAACTTTTATACAAATCGATACCATAAATAAACAATTTATTGTCCGTACATACTTTTTGAGTCCATTGACATCTCCAAAACATTCTGCTGACAGATTCAATAATGAAAACTCATCTAGTGCTTATGCCACTCCTGGAAGATGAGTATCAAACGGTTTCACGGCGTTAATCCAGTCCGACCAGCGAGTTCGTGCAGTTGAATGTAGAGAGAAGTCAGTTTTTTCATTTAATATTTACCATCTCTGTGGACTGGAACTAAGTATTGTGTGCAATTTTGCTATGATACGAAAGAACGTGAGGGCAGCAAAAGAACTCTTAGCTGCTTCTACTCCAGTAAGTCTTAGATAGTGGCAAGCGCAGGCAGATTAGGCAGCTAGACTGTTGGCAGCCAGTATTCTCGCCTGAACTCCTCTGTAGGAACCTTTTATATTGCTGCCGTTTTCATAACCCTGCTCTCGACAATCTGCTAAAGGAATTTTAAATTGCTCCGGTTTTGTCATTATTAGCTGGGAAATGGCTTCCCCCGTTTTTTAGTACAGTCAACAAAGGTCAGTAGACGCTCTTCAACTATATAGTTTCCTCCATCACCATTATTGAAATTGACATATAAAATAAAAAATGCAGTTTGTTTAACGTGAGCGGAATCTGTAGTTGCATCACAATCAGTGAAAAATACTTCGTTTTTTCGCGTTATTGAAGAATGCAATTTATTACCTCGTTTGCATAGAGTGGTGAACTTTTCGAAGGTGGTCATTAAGAAGTTGGTCATAGTTTTCTAGGAATTCAAGGATTCAAAGGAGGTTATCGTTGGATGAGTATTCATTTTGTCACTGTTCTCGCGGAAAGCCAAACATCTTTCAGCAAGAAAGAACGTTACATGTAGAAGTTTCCTTAGAATTTGTTTCCACACTTCTCGTTCGTGTTGTCTGTTCTTAAGCAACAAGTCACACTACGAAGTTTCTGTTTGTAATTTCCTCCCTTCTTCACTTTTGTGCAGCGGAGTAGTCTTCAGGTGATGCCAACGCTGATTTTTAAGCTTGCGGAAGTGCGATGTAAATTCTGCACTGTAAAGAATAGAGAGATTTATTCATTCTACTCCACACTAACCCGTAACTAAGTACAATCTCACCATTCCCTAGTTTCTTCTTGAAAATAGAGATTGGTAGCTCACCAACTATATGATCTTTTGGAAAGTACTGTGGCAAACTTTCATGCGATTTTTGTATGCCAATGTCAATGTTAAAAGTGGTATCGAAGGACTTGATGTTGAAGAAAGCTCTAATGAAGCTTTAGCTTTAGCACTAGAAACCTTAAAAAACTGTTCAAGGAAAGCTGTCCTTCCGCTGCCTCCTTTTCTCGTTTTTTTTCATTTCTTCCGGTTCTGTGTATCGGGCTTATGTTTGTAGCTCATTTTAGCACAATACTGTGTATTTTACGCACAAACAAACACACAAAAGAGTTTTTATTCACTAAATAACTTTGAAAACGACTTCTTACAACAAATGTATACCGAAAAATAAACTCTGAAACAAGCACAATCGCTAACCTCGTAGAATTAAGGAATTTTAGAGCGAATCTGCTATCGGTTATATGTTTATAAAAGCCCACTGCTGCTTAAGTGTTTAGGTTAAGAACGGTAGGTGGCGTCGCTCGATTTTTGTTTCTGCTTATGAAACGATGCTTATACCATGGGAAGTAGTCTGGCGAAATGTGAAAACGGTAAATGCTGAATGAATCAACGCAATTAATTTTTGGTCTTTCTTGAAATGATTTAGAACTGAATATAAAGAAATGTTTTTAAGTCTATTTGAAGTATTTAAATTGCTGGAGTTCAAAAATAATAAATACAAAATTCAAGTCCGCGGGCCCCGGGGTATTATCGCTGTCTGCCCCCCCCCCCCCGCCCTCGGCGGCCCTGTTTGTTGGATGGCCATCTAGGCTACGTCCAAATTAAACCTCAACGCAATCACACCAGGGTGTTTTGAGGCTCAACGTTTTAGAAACACGTTTCACAATTGTTTGATTTCATGTTCAAAAACACTGTTGTGAGATTTTAGTACGAACCTCTGAGAAGGGCTCATCATACAGATCCTGGTTTAAAAATGCTTCGCTTTTTTCTGAACAAAGATCAGAACTCATAATTCATGATTCCGAACATTTTTGGAATAAACATCGCGTGAGAAGTAAATCCTTTTCCCAGGCTTCCGTTACGCTCTTAAAATGGAGCGCACGCTCGAAAAGCGCTAGTCAAAAACAGTCGATCTGCTCATTACATAATCTGCGTACCTCTGCTTCATCATGGTAAAATTCTCGGTGGCAGACTTTCAAAGTTTAACAAAAAATTTCACTGCGCAGGGCTGCTCGAGCGTGCGATCCATTTTAAGAGCGTGTAGGAAGACTACAGAAAGATTTACTTCAAACACTATCTATATATTGCTCCGTCTAGGGTGTAGAAAGTCAGTCCTACTACTTATGGAACCGACCGTGTATTTAACACACGCGCCGAAGCTTAAGACGATCACTAATTTTTATTTCATTTTTTTCCGAAAAGCGATTCATTAAAGCTCAAATGTTTAGGCTTAGATGTGTTAGAAATTTATTTGGATATATACCAATATACGTAACTCCATGTCGGCAACAGTGTTCCTTTTAAAATAAGTTTACAAATTGCGTTTAATTTTCGTATATTAATATGATCCTGGAAAATGGTTAAACAAACCAGGCAAGTTATAGAAAAGTGTTTTTGATTTTAATTTAAGCAAGAAGATATCACGAAAAACAAAAGTCTAAAATGATCATTAATGTTTCTTGAATCCTCAATTAATTTTGGGGTGCTATGGTTCCTTATTCATGGTGTTCTTTGCAGTTTTACGGGCACACATTTAATTAAAAATTAACAACTTTAAACTAATACAAAATTTTAATTCTACTTCCAGGCGCATTCTTTGTCAGAAGTCCGATGCATTTTCAGCGATGCTCGAAGGTAACTTTCTAGAATCTGGGAAGAGGCGAGTGAAGTTAAAAAACACATCAAAGGAAGGTTTAAATACTCTTTTACTTGCGGCGAACGGTGCAACCTTTCACAATCAAACCATCGAGGAACTTCTTGACGCAGTTTTGCTCGCTGATAAATTCTTGATGGCTGACGTGTCGGAGATTTTGACAGAGAGTTCAATGTCAAGACTAAATCACGAGAATTTTAGCCGCGCATGGAATTGGTCAAGAAGTAATGCTTGTCCCGAACTAAAGTCTTTTTGCTTAAAAAGCTTCCTGATAACCAAGATGTCGAGGATGGAACGCCTACGCGCATTTCGAGATTTTTCGTCTAGTGGTGGTTTTTCGGAATTTTTGGAAGAAATAAGGGAACTAGTTAGTACTGTTCTCTGTCAGCGTTAGAAAATCCATGAATATTCAATATTTTGCGGGTAGAGAAACGAAATGTTTTTTCGGCACTATAATTTGTACATAGTTAGTTATTATTAGTAAGTAACAGTGAAAACCTCGATATTATTTTTGGTAACAACTGAACACTTTGAATCTGAATATATGAAGAAAGATAAACTGGTTGAGTTTGAGCATGCGTTTAGTGTAATTATAAATGAAAAGTGCTAATAGATTTCATTTATATTTTTAAATCGCTATCTCAAGGAAAAAATGACATAAGTGAAATTTTTACGAAGGTGAGTTTTTGGCATCAGTGCATTCGTAAGAGAAAGCTGATATTTGGCTAAATGTAAACAAAACCTTATATTTTAAAAAATAATCGAGAACATAACAATTATATAAACATTATTTATTGTATTATTGGGGTAAATTCATACAACGAGCTTTCCATACGAAGAGCACCCGTTACGCCAATTGAAGATCGGATATATATCATGGCAATGTAAGAAAATAAATCTGATAATATTTAGTGGTCGCTAATTGCGAATTTTTATGTTCTTGTAGAAGAATACGGGATATCCTCAATACGCATATAATATAATATAATATAATATAATATAATATAATATAATATAATTATAATTAATTCGAAACCACCTTGTTATGAGCTTATTACGCCATTGGAAATGCGAGCGTTAGATAGCGCTTTACCACGCTGTCCAAGTAGTTTCAGTTAATTAGTTCCAAACGTCATCGAACAGTTAGTTAATTAGTTTAACAAATGGCCACTGAATAACGCACAATGACTGTGCGATTGGTAGTCACAGGGCACGATTAAATTACAACTTGAATCCAGCGGAACCAGCGTGTGCTCCCTTTTGAGGTCTTGATGCCTCCCCTCCTTATCCTTCTCCTTAGAAGCAATTTTGAAAGTCGTTCGTTATATACATACCGGTTCGGTTTTGATTCCTCTAGAATCAAACCGAAGGGCCTATGACAAAGCCACCGAACGCGTCCTCGGGTTGCGGATAGAGGGTCCCTGTACCAAGGGTT
>NC_046657.1:175132393-175142119 GCF_010883055.1 Belonocnema kinseyi | reverse complement strand
GGTTTCTGCTGAATATGGTTACAAAAATAAATAGGCAGTCGCGGACAATTGTCCAGGGGTGGTTCCGAAGGAATTAACCCCCAAGCGGAGGTGTGAAAACCGAGCCGAAAGCTGAATGGCATCTGGGTGAGATGTCTAGAACGGTGACTCTGGGATACCGGGCGACTTCTCAGAATACGCAGCCTTATCCTTGCATGCGGGGCTTTACAAGGATGGACGAACCCCTTTCCCTAGATTCTCGCGGAAACAACAATGACAACACCAAACATAGTTCTAGTAAGTGCGGTTCAAAACAAAAGAACGCGCAGGACTCAAGACAGTGGGTCGGCCAACAATGCCGACCAATCTAGAGCTGGGGGAGCCAATGAAAATGGATTCAATGCGATGGATCGGCGGGATCTCGTGACCTTTGGGTAGACGGAGCGACTGAATCAGGACTTGCTAGAGTGCTACGATGCGAGTGTGGCTCCTGAACGGCGTTACATGGCACGGCTGCATGCTCTGTGGTGCGAGAAACACCCGGAGCTATCGCATTTTTCGCAGCAAAGTCTGCAAAACCATGCTGAACTACTCCGTAAAAGAGGCTATGTAAGCAGAACGCTTACTCTACCACAGCCATAACAAGCCGGCAACAGAGAAAGAGAGGCGACACTAAGACCAACCGCGGGCAGACATGCAATAGATGAAGAGCGATGCCTTACGACCCGGAGAAACATCAACACCAAGGTTTCTCTCAAGTCTAAAGATCTGCCTGAAATGGATGACGAGCTTCGTGGACATTTTTCCGGAGAATCCGACCTCTGGGCTATCAATTATTGTGTGTATAATGCAGCGAGAGCTTTGGCCGATGCGAACCGTAAAATAAAACCAACGGCTGATCATAAGACCAAAAGACGAATGCATCAACTTGCCATAAAGATAGGCTGGGCAAGACATCACGCGTCCCGCATTTTGTGTGTGATTGGCTACATCACATCTGGCAGGAATTTTACCGCCAAGGTTCGAAAGTTCGCGCGCGAACTCCGGACCCGTTATCACACACTTAACAAGTCAAAGCTGCTGACCATCAGACAGCATATTGTTGAGAGAATACGGATACTATCTGACGCTAAGAGAAGTCTAGAGCGAAGGGAGAGGTGGGTCAGAGAAAATCAATAGTTTCTCTCTGACCCATCTCGACTCTCCCAAGACCCACCCAAACCGGAGGAGGTCGAAGTATTTTGGAGAGAAGTCTACGAAGTTCAGCATAGACTGGACGAAGACTCAGAAAATATAAAGAGCTTCAAGGTGTTTTGTGTTGCCCTCATAGCACCTGATAAAGAATGCCCACCCATCACTACCGAGGAGGTGAAAAAAGTATTAAGAGGGATGAAGAACTATTCCCCACCGGGACCAGATTGTATCAAAACCTTCTGGTGGAAGAAGTTTTCTTCAACCCATCAGCATTTGGCCCGTATTTTCACCTCATATTTAAAGTCGGAAGAGCCGATTCCAGAGTGGTTGGTGAAAGGGCGCAGAATACTCCTGCCGAAAATAGGCAACTTAGCTGACCCGAAGAATTACAGGCCAATAACTTTTCTGAACACGTTTTATAAGATATTCACAGCTATCCTAAATGATAGGATTGTTCGGGCAATTGAACCTGTGTGGCAAGAAATGTATGAACAACGAGGCTCAAAGAAAGGCGTAGCCGGATGTTGGGAGAACCTGCTCATCGATAGATGTGTCTGCAAAGATGCAGCATTCCACCAGCGTGACCTATCGATGGCCTGGATTGATTATCGGAAAGCTTTCGATTCGACATCCCATAGACTTATCATCTGTCTTTTGGAAATACTAAAGGTTCATCCGCAAATAGTTGGATGCATAGAGAGATTGATGCCGCTTTGGAAAACCAGATTTACAATCTCCTCTGGAAAAAATCGTGTGACAACTAACAAGGTCACCTTTCAGAGAGGTGCCATTCAGGGCGACACCATGAGCCCACTCCTCTTTTGCCTTACATTATTGCCACTATCTCTAGCACTTCGCCATTCCGACGGGTACTTGTGCGGCAAACCAGAAGATCGAAAGTACAAGGTAACTCATGTATTTTACATGGACGATCTTAAGATCTATGCTAAAAACAGAGAGCAACTTCATCTAGCTCTGGGGATTGTCGAACGATATACTAAGGAAATTGGAATGGAATTTGGGTTAGGAAATGCGCCAAGGTTTATTTGAAGCTAGGAAAACTTAATGGAATTCCGGAAGATTCTGAGCTCGTTGATAGAAGCGCCATAAGACACCTTTGCGCTGGAGAGACGTATGCATACCTGGGCGTGCCACAGAGCCGCATACAGGATGTAACATCTATAAAGGATACTCTCCGAAGCAGATACAAACGTCTCATCCGACAGATTTGGTCTTCCGAACTGTCGGCGAGGAACAAAGTATCTGCAACGAACATGCTTGCTATTCCGGTACTACTCTATTCATTTGGAGTAGTTCCATGGACGAAGAACGAGCTCAGATCTCTTGATATCGGGACAAGGAAGGTTATGCACATGAACAAAAGCATGCATCTTAAGTCTTCCGTTCCGCGATTGTACATCTCACTCCGTCAAGGGGGTTGCGGAATATTGAGTCTTGAATGTCTTCACAACAGGATTATTCTGGGTACAGCAAATAGAGTTGCAAATGGAAGAGACCCTCTTCTTAAAATGGTCAGGAATCACGAAGAAGTGTGCAAAGGAGCATTTCTATACAAAGCGGCGGAGGAGGCTGCTGAAACAGTCGGACTTGACTCAGTCAATGTCTTGTAAGCTAACGTTTGCTTTCCTTAAATCGCCCGGATAGAAGTCTGGTACAGAGGCTTTCATTTTTGCATGCCAAGACTGTGTCATTTCCACCTTAACATACTGTCGCCACATTTTGAGACAAGGCATTCCTGATGATAGCTGCAGGGCGTGCCATGCACACCCCGAGCATTGAGCTCACATACTATCTAGTTGTCCAACACACGCGGGAACGACCTACATTCAAAGGCACAATGCGGCACTAAGAGTGCTTTATTACCATCTCTGTCACTCCTACGGAATTCACCTTAATATCGCTCCTCTAAATGCTCCTAGGGAAATTGAGTCAATTATCGAGAATGGGAAGTGCCGCATATACTGGAACTTTATATTCTCGACAATTGTTTCTGTTGTTCACTCGAGGCCTGACATGGTTCTGCTTGACTTCGAGAAGCGAACCATGTTCGTTATCGAATTTTCGGCACCAGCTGAAAAAAACATCATAGCCAAGGAGAATGAAAAGAAAGAGAGGTACCGAGACCTTATAATGGAGTTGCAACGATTGTACCCGGAATATTCTGTTAAACTGATCATCCTTATCATCGGCGCTCTTGGTGGTGCCAAGCTTTCACTTGCTAATAGCCTAGAAAGCATCCCTGCATGTGAACAATATGCTAGAACACTTGCGGGAAAAATGCAGAAGGCGGTTGTCTTTGGGTCACTCCGTGTTCCTAAGGTGCACGAGGCTTTTGCTGGATCGTCGTATTGATTTCTTTACAGACTGTAACCACCTATCTCCCGGTTGTGGGACGTGGTTGTAGCTGAAATTTTACCGCGATTTCGCTGGAAGCGGGTGCAATTTTTCAGATTAGCACCCGCTCCCGGCGAAATCCTGCGGTTGTCCTTATGACAAATTTTTAATTATATATATATCTATATATATATATATATATATTGTAATAGTTTGTCATAAGAACAATCGCAGGATTTCGCTGGGAGTGGGTGCTAATCTAGAAAAAACTGCACCCGATCCCAGCGAAATCGCGGTAGCAATTCCAGCCTCAACCATGTCTCACGACCGTGAGAGAGGTGGTTACAGTCTGTGAAGGAATCAATACGACGATCCGGCAAAAGTCTCTTGCACCATGAGGAAACGGAGCGACCCAAAGACGACTGCGTTCTCCATTTTTCCTGCGAGTGTTTTAACATATTGTTGATACGCGTGGATGCTTTTCAGGCTATTAGCCAATGAAAGCTTGAAACCTCCAAGAGCGTCGATGATAAGGAGGATTATTTTAACAGAATATTCCGGGTACATTCGTCGCAATTCCCTTATAAGTTCTCTATACCTCTCTTTCTTTTCATTCTCCTTGGCTATGATGTTCCTGTCAGCTGGTGCCGAAAATTCGATAACGAACATGGTTCGCTTCTCTAAGTCAGAGAGAACTACGCCAGGCCTGCAGAAGCCCTAGGAGCATTTAGAGAAACGATATTAAGGTTAATGCCGTAACGGTGACAGAGATGGTAACATAGTTCTCTTCGTGCCACATTGGGCCTTTAGATCTAGGTCGTTCCCGCATGAGTAGGACAACTAGATGGCATGTGTGGTAGATGCTCGGGGTGTGCATAGCAAGCCCTGTAGCTTTCATCGGGAATGTCTTGGTTCAAAAGTGGCGACTTCAATCTCGGCGATTTAAGGAAAGCAAAAGTTAGCTCACACGACATTGACTGATCCTCCACATTTTTGTGGAAGATTCCGTGCATACTCTTATCGAGAAGCAGTTTACGGAAGTTTTTCTCCTGTGCTTTCTTAATTCGAGCTTTCAGGAGTGAGTACTCGAGATAGATAAGATTTGATGCATTTTGCTCAGCCCTAACATTGAAGTTAAGTCCGAATGTTTCAGCACCCTCCTCTGCTGCTTTGTACAAAAACGTTCATATGCCCACTTCTTCATACTTCCTAACCATTTTAAGAAGAGGGTCTCTTACATTTGCGACTCTATGTGCTGTACCCACAATAATCCTGTTGTGAAGCCATTCAAATTAAATATTCTGCGACCATCTTGACGGCGTGAGATGTAGAATCGCGGAACAGAAGACTTAAGATGTATGCTTTTGTTCATGTGTATCACCTTTGGTGTCTCGATATCAAGGGATCTGACCTTGTTCTTCGTCGATGGAACCACTCCAAATGAATAGATTACTACCGGGACGGCAAACATGTACGTTGCAGATACTGCGTGTGTGTGTAGAACAAACCACTATCAAATCCCGCGCCATACAAAATTACCGATCACAGTTCAAACTTCGTATGTTTTTATCTACAACAATAAAATCCATGAAACCTTCAATTATCAGCAATTATGTCGCAGAGTGTTATAAATGTAAATCTGCGTGCACTAAAAGTCATGGAAATAATAACCGAAATGGCACCCCTCAATAGAAATGAAGAAATAATCATTATCAAAAAACATTCAATTCACAGAACGCTCTCGTACTATTTGGATAAAGATCTATCGAACGCTCACTTTTCTGGGGGCTTTAAAGTCTCAACATGGTGGTTTCGAATAAAATAGCTTACATAACTCGTAGGTTTATAACGCCTTCACGTGGAATTCAATATTTGCAAGAACTGCGAGCATTGATCTCCCCGTGTAAAGACGTGCCTAAAACGACTTTGGTCCCGATTACTACGGTACTCATATACGTGCTTCATACTCAGAGTAAAATAATCAAAAGCTCAATACATGTAAATAATGAATAAATTTAGGCAAATTTTCAGCTTTTTCAATCGCTTTTCAAAATTTTCCACATGAAATAAACTATAATGGCAGTGATAGGGACACAGTAATTTGTACATAGTTTTTGTGCATTTGCAGTAATATCTTCAAATATACGTTTTATCTAAATGTTAAATATGTGTATATATTGCTTTATTTTTTGGGAATTATTACTGTTTTTATATAAAGAATACGTCCTACTTTAGAGTGAAACAAAAATAACTACGTTTTCTCTTCAAAGGGTACAGAATGATTATATCTGATCTTGCCAAGGCCTGACCTTTGAGATTACCCTTTCTTCTTCTCTTTTCAGATAGACGTGTGTTTTGCTCTCTTTCGACCCTTTTCATTGATTCATCTGGCCCTTAACTCTTTTGAATCAACCTTTCGAAGTTTTTTTTTTTTTCATTTTTTCGTCTGTTTGGCTAGACCCACACGTAGTGCGAACGTAAGTGCATTCAGCTGGCTAGGAATCAAATCATGTCAGACCTCGGAAAGACCAGAAATAATCGTTTTTTACCCTTTGGGTGAAAAAGTAGTTATTTCATGTCCGTGCCTTCGGCCTGTCCTAGTGATGCACGTCGACCAGGACGTTCGAGAAATGACTGAATTCTAGACTGTCTCTTTTTTCGAAGACAATATCTCGTCTCACTTCATATCGTTAAAACGAGTATCTCGTAAATCTATCGAGATCGATCGAAAATTCTCCTATCTACTTAATTTCGTCGTGATTAGCATTAATACTGTTAATTACTGCTTATTTCATAATTAATAAAGAAAATAAATTCTGTCTATTCCTCAAACACATAGTTTAATGTAGCAAAGTAGTTTTTTATGCTATTAAATTGATATTTGTAATAAATCATGGAAAATTTTACAAGTAAATAAGGATATGTATTAGAAAGTATTATGTTCAAGAAATTGTAAACGGTCTAATAGAACTTTATTCAATTTAACTGAAACACAATGTTTATTAATAGAAATAATACTTAAATATAGTGAAAATTATATGAATTGAATTAATTGTTTTTCTGAATAAACAATTTATTTCTTAATTCTTTAGAACATGGTTTCATTGTGATTATCACATAAGCAACATTTTATTAGTTAAGGAAATGTGGTCCATGAGCCAAGAGTCATTAACCATCTAGCTGATGTGTCGTTCAATCTGTTTCTGTGCTTTCGAATGGTTAGCGAACTTCGAGCAGAAAGCGCTCTGATGATACCGATAATGCCGGAATGGCCAGATAGTCATGCTCCATTCTAGAAAGTCGTGGATATTGCTGTTGATGATCTTTCCACCACTTCAGAACATAAACTGTTGAAACTGCCCTTTCCTTTGCTAAGTATAAATTGATTTCTCTTTTCCAATCATTCTCGTTTGTGATTACCGAAGGCTATTTTTTCTCTTTATTGTACAACGAGAATAAATCGAGTTTTTCGTCGTCAGAATTTGATCCATCCTTAGAATGCTAACCAGACTTTTCATTGAGAACACGGATATCCTATATTTTCATAACTTATAATCATATTATAATCTTATGATGATCTTATGATAATCTTATTTTCATGAAATATTAAAATATTTTACTTGTTCTAGCCCTTTTAAGTGTCTTGATTTGATTTAAAAAGTATTGAGGGCTAAAAAATAGTTGAGTTTTGGAATCGAACTGAAATATATTAAGAAGAACCTCATTTCTGAAATATTTTACAGTATTTATGTATATGTTTTATATACTTTAAAAACAATTTTTTGTAACGACCCTGAAAATTTACCATTTCCAACCAAGGTTTGCAGTACTCAGAGCTGAAGATTGATTTCAACTTTGCTAGAGACGTAGTTTTGATGGAATTTTCCATCTTATCTAACAACATACTGAAACCAATGAAAAGCAAATTCAAAGCTTGATACTTATTTCACTAAATGCAGCAGACAGTACTTTGAATTCCTGGAGATACTTATGGATTTCTTGCAACAACATCCATTCTTGGTCACTGATAAGCAACTTTGGAAGGGATACATTACTTTGATTAAACAAACTTATTGCTCGTTGCATGCGAATCGCAAGCTTCATTATATCGCATATCGAATTCCACCTAGATTGGATTAATTTCAATGTCGTTTAAGAAGTTTGCATTTCTGTTTGCTCCAGCCTGATCCTGAACATCTTCTGCTTCGTGTTCTTCAGCTTCTTCTTGATTCTCGGCATCATCTCTGTCGCAATTTTTACCTTCGTCATTGATATTATCAAGACTCAATTATTTTAATATGCTTTGTACAGATATGTTCAAAATGTGTGTATAGCAGCTCAACGTTGATTTTCATGATCGAAAATCATCGAACGAGATCACTCAATCATGAATCTCTTGTTTGCTGACGGATTGTCAACAGTTATTCCTAATACTTTATGTCGTATTTCATTATTTTCGACGGTGTCGTAAAAGCAGTTGGCGATATATTTTCCTGCATGCGCTCCGTATGAAGAAACGAAATCAACAACAACGGAGTGCAATACCCATTCATCATCAATATAGTGGCCAGTAATTCCGTTGTACCCACGTTGTGCCACAGAATACCAAACATCTAGTGTGAATTACATTTTAGATGTGTGTTTTCTTTCAAGATCGTCGTTACGCATTTATGCATTTTTGAAAATCGGTCTTAAATCATAGATTTGAGCTTATTTCTCATCGGAACTTTAGCAGTCAAGTTTAGATAATGGGAGAATTCTTGTATTTAATTGCCATCAAAAAAGCTGTACGGTATACACTTTTTCTTTATACCTTAGTCAAAAGTACATCCCTCTCGCATCGTCTTTGGTGCAGGAAGCCTAAGATTTACGCATCGGTAAAGATGCACGCGCGCATCTGTCGTGCAAGTGTGTTGAACTGTAAAGTTCTTGTGCCACATCCATTTTTATAACATTTCCATCCATTTTTATAACATCACCCTTTGCTTTAGTCGAGTTTTCTTTTGTTTATTTTTTTCTTTCGTTTAATTTTCTTCTTATTTGACGCCTCTCCCGCTCAGCAGCAGTGTCTGTTACAAAACTGTACAAAACCTTGGTTGCTCGTTTTGAATAATTATCAAATGTACTTTCGAACAGATATAATGAAAAATAGTATACAGCACACGGGCATGAAATTAAAAGCCCAGCAATGTGTGAGATGATGTCCTCGGCTTCGCCTCGAGCATCATTGCACAATGCAGGTATTTTAATTTCCTGCCTTTGTAGTGTAATATACTATTTCGCAACCCAATGCTCCTATTTTTCGTTAAATATTTCTTGACGAAACATCTAAAAAATATTTGCTTTGGTGTAATTTTAGGAAAAATGAATTGTCGTTTGCTTAAAATCTCAAAATATATAAGAATGAAAAAGATATTCAAAAAGTCAAACTTAAACAATCCCAGAGAAAAACTTTCGAACCAAAAATATATATGGAGCATTATTTCTCAAGTGTGCCTACCCAGAAAAATGAATTTCTTGGATCAAGCTTAAATTAATAAAAAGTTTAGCCTCGAGAAAATAGGTAGGATGTACCTCGTAGACCAGGGTATGGATGATTTTAGGTAGGGTTTACTGCTGATATTGCAATTTCAGCCTGGGAACCGTCGCGGCCGGCCGCAGTCCGCGTGACCACTAATTGCTGAATTTTCAAAAATGTATGCAACTAAGATTTAAGTGCTGCTAACCAGCTAAAGTAAAATATTTTATTTGAATCGAAAATCCAATAGTTAATTGCGATAATTCAGGTTTCCAAAGTGATATGCTTTTCTCGTAATTTTGTGATTTCCCAAAATCGAATTGGTTATTAATGATTCTCTTAGTTATTAAATTTATCCCCTAATCTTGTTTGTTATTATGATTACTTTGACATTCATCGGATGATCTTAAATTTTGAAATTTGGGTAGTTAATCGAAAGTTATTCATTTTGCCCTTATGATATTTTTAATTATTATTAAAAATTCACATTTTTATTCAACATTTAGTGGTCTCTCGGGTCGCTGAGAATATCTGGCGAGCATAATTGATAATAAGTGGTACAAGTTTGTAGACGGGGATGGAGGTGAGGACTGTTACCATTGTTCAGTTCGCTCGCTGTGCAATTAGCGTTCTCCCTTTCCAATGCTCTTTTGCTCTCTCCTTAATTAATTTTGGTGTTC
>NC_046657.1:175131125-175132293 GCF_010883055.1 Belonocnema kinseyi | reverse complement strand
ATAAGGACAACCGCAGGATTTCGTCGGGAGCGGGTTCCAATCTGGAAAATTTCACCCGCCTCCAGCGAAATCGCGGTTAAATTTCAGCCACAACCACGTCTCACGGCCGTGAGATAGGTGGTTACAGTCTGTAAAGGAATCAATTTGACGATCCAGCAAAAGCCTCGTGCACCCTAAGGACACGGAGCGACCCAAGGACAACCGCCTTCTGCATTTTTCCCGCAAGTGTTCTAGCATATTGTTGACACGCAGGGATGCTTTCTAGGCTATTAGCAAGTGAAAGCTTGGCACCTCCAAGAGCGCCGATGATAAGGATGATCAGTTTAACAGAATATTCCGGGTACAATTGTTGCAACTCCCTTATAATGTCTCGATACCTCTCTTTCTTTTCATTCTCCTTGGTTATGATGTTTTTGTCAGCTGGTGCCGAAAATTCGATAACGAACATGGTTCGCTTCTCGAAGTCAAGAAGAACCATGTCAGGCCTCGAGTGAGCAACAGAAACAATTGTCGAGAATATAAAGTTCCAGTATATGCGGCACTTCCCATTCTCGACAATTGACTCAATTTCCCTAGGAGAAATTAGAGGAGCGATATTAAGGTTAATGCCGTAGGAGTGACAGAGATGGTAATAAAGCACTCTTAGTGCCGCATTGTGCCTTTGAATGTGGGTCGTTCCCGCGTAAGTTGGACAACTAGAAAGTATGTGAACTAAATGCTCGGGGTTTGCATGGCACGCCCTGCAGCTATTATCGGGAATGTCTTGGCTCAAAATGTGGCGACGATATGTTAAGGTGGAAATGACACTGTCTTGGCATGCAAAAATGAAACCCTCCGAACCAGACTTCAATCCGGGCGATTTAAGGAAAGCAAACGTTAGCTCACAAGACATTGTCTGATCCTTCACATTTCTGTGGAAGATACCGTGCATCCTCTTATCGAGGAGCTGTTCACGAAAGTTTTTCTCTTGTGCTTTCTTAATCCGGGCTTTTAGGAGTGAGTAGTCGAGATAGATAAGATTTGATGCATTTTGCTCACCCCTAATACTGAAGTCTAGTCCGAGTGCTTCAGCAGCCTCCTCCGCTGCTTTGTACAGAAATGCTCCTTTGCCTACTTCCTCGTGATTCCTGACCATTTTAAGAAGAGGTTCTCTTCCATTTGCAACTCT
>NC_046657.1:175123629-175131025 GCF_010883055.1 Belonocnema kinseyi | reverse complement strand
CACTACCCTGTTGATGGACTGTGCATTCTGATCCCTGGGCTAGTTAAAGCGTTGTTAGGAGATAATGGAGTTCTGGATATCGGCTACAGTATTCGGCGTTGCCGTTCTGTTAACCTCAAGTGATTGCGTAATCCTTGCCTGATTTCAATTGCGGTTGTCTCCTTTGCGTAGAGGCAAACCATCAGAGTATCCTTGAGTGGAGTAGATCCAGCCATTGAGTGATGGGAGGGCCTTCCAATAACGTTTTTGTTTATAAGAAATCATGATGTTACATAATCCAAACACTAACAATTTCGGATTAAGTACTAGTCCCGATTCGAAAGACTAAAATTTCGAAGTTTTGTACATCGGCAAGGTGCCAGAACATATTATGCCTGTAGTCGATTCTTGACCTTGCCCGAGTTGCCCTTTAGTCATGAGCAGATAGGTTTGCTCGGCCTCCTCAATGGAAATGTATGAGAATTCGGAGCGTGTATAGGCTTTCCCTGTACTGTTTCCCACGATAGACTGTTGACCAGGAACGGAATGTATCCTGTAAAGTTTGAACTCGGTCTTGTTTAGTATGGGTATTTTCAAGAGGACTCGTAACTTTCCTTCTCGGAATATGATTGTGATCACAGAGACCTTGGCAAGCTCGTCTATATTTACTTAGGGTTCATGTACAGAGAACAGAACTTTCGGAGCATAATTTTATATGTCTGAAAATTGCTTAGATCTGTGCCGATGTAAATAATGATGGGTGGAGGTCTCCTTTTCGCGCCACGTGAATGACATTAAGAGTTTGATCAGCTGACCGTAGATATTCATACACTCCAATTTCGATGGCGTAAAGTAATTTGATTACTGCATTAGTGTAGTTTAATGTTGTGAGGGATGCACAAATAGTATTAGTGGATCCAATAGCACGTACAAGTTGTGCTTTCAGTTGTAGTTGCTGCGCCCGGTTTTCTTTCGCTACTTGATGGATTTCTTCTAATTGAGACCTTATGAGATGCGTTTGCTGTCAGACGAGGTACGATAAATTGGCCTAAGCTGTTTTAAAATTATTTATTTCAGACTCCATTGCCTGTCCGTCATCGTACGTTAGAAGTCCGGCTATCGGTCCGGCGATTTTTCCTAAGGAGCCTAGCAAGGGAGCTGTCCTACGTATCCTCATTCGTTTCGGTAGTTGGATTGGAAACTTTCGCTTGGTATTCTGTTCCAGCTCCTCCATTTCTTGTTCGATGCTCTTCTGGAGTCGTTCAGCAGCATCCATTTTAGTGTTTATGTTGTATTCGTTTATTATTTGTTGGCAGTTGTATTTGTGAGTTGGTCCGCAGTACTTAGGTAAATCCTTAAACTTGTATTTGGTCGCGGTAAACAGTTCTTGCAATCGATTCACACGTAGGAAGGCGTTGATTCTCCATGAAGTATTCGTCTTTATCATCGACCCAAGGTACTCATAACACATCGCAGTGCTGTATCCAAATTGAATGTCACGGTAGAACTCAATGGTGTCGTCATAGTTCGTATAGGATGATTAAAGAAGAATTCCTGCAATTTTCCACAAGAATTTCGCATACATTTTCTTTTTCTTTTTGCCTACAAAAATAGGGGTGCTTTGTTTAGAGAATAAGTCACGGGTTACTTAACAGTAAGTTACGAACAGCTTATCCGCATGCTTTGTCGATCTTGTACCATCGTCGACTTCCGTAATCACATTGTGCTTTTCGGCGAAGTCCACGATCGAATAAGTTCCAGTTGTAGTTTTGTCGAGTTTATTCATCCTTACATTTTTGAAGATAATTACTTTATCACGTACCTTTGCGTTCATTGGCCTTGCCTTTTCGTCATAACATACCTTCGACGTTTCTTTAGCTTTTATCATGTTTTTGGTTGTAATTTTCTGAATTTCACTTAACCAAATTATTAAATCGCGCGGGTAAGATCCATAAATTTCTTACCTTTCCTCGGATGGGAGGGAGATAGGCATGCGCGCAATGTACGCGAACATCGCGAAGGGCAGTAACCTATCTCAATCCTCGTAGTCTTTCGCGGAATGCTTGATGTAATCCGTAAGTACGATATGACTACGTTCCAGAGAACCGTTAGTTTCAGGCCGATACCCAGACGTAGTAATTCCCTTGACCCCGAATATTTTTCTTAGTTTGCGCATTCATCTGCTTATGAAGCTTTCGCCTCGATCCGTAAGGATACAACGTGGAGCTCTGTATTGCGCAAATAAGTGCGTGGCTACCGCGTGTGCGATTGTATCTGTCTTAAGGTCGGGAACAGGAACGGCTATGCAAAGCTTGCTGAAAGTATCTTGCTTGGCTAATTTGTGCCTGTTACCGCTGGGAATGGTAGCGAGTTTGCCGACAGTATCAAGATACACTCTGTCAAATACACTGATCGGGGTATGCGTAATGACTATCGGTTCCCGTGTGCGCGCCCTTATGAGTTCATTTTCCAGACAGCTCTTACATTATCTGACATATTCATTAATAGAATTCCGCATACCCGGCCAAGTGTATGGTTCCCGTATTCCCTTGTGCCCTCTAGAAATACTTATGGAACTCAGCAATGATTTCCGGTCTTAGCGCCTTAACTGGAACTTCCAGTCTGCAGTTCAGTCATTTTGTTCTTAGGTAAATTACCCAGTAGATCTCCCGAATTAGTCATTCGAAATATCTTTTGTTTGTCTCGATCTAGGGCTGTTTTGAGACATTCTCGTTCTGAAATCACATACTTGCAGTCAGTCTCGTCAAAGTGATTTCTTTTTACCACGATGGAGTACACTTTATTTTTGCGAAAAGGGGTAACCATGACCTGTCCGTTCTCAGGTCTTTTCTCCCACAGGTCTTGGGGATAAACGTGTTCCGTTGCTAATAGAAGTTTGAACATGGGATTCGTTCGTTTACAACTTTCTTAAATAAAGTGGACGTAATTATCTCTGCGGTATTTAAGAGGCTCAGGCCATTCGTGCTGTATTGACGCCTTCATTTCCGGTAGGCGGCTGTGAATTAGCCTTTTGCTGGTTCTATTCTTCCATTCTATAACTGTTGGCTACAGGAGTTAAACTAGCAGCAGATATGGACGAAGTGACTGCCATGTGGAATAATGACCGTCTCGGGAGTTAGTCTTTAAACTGTACGGTTCTTTTTCTGTCCACCCCGGAATTTTTTGTTTCGGGCAGTTTTTCTATCCCTAACGTAGTATCCGTAGACTTTTAAATGTCCCTCGTATCAAGACATCTACGAAAGGATTCTAGAAACACGTTCACTTTAGCAGGAAGGGGATCGTCGACGTTAGTGTATGGATCCATGTTTTGTAAGGACATTAGTAATTATTCGTCATCCTCTCCTTCACGACACCGCCATGCGCTCTATTCGAAGTGTTTAATCTTGGTTACATTTTTCAATTCCTTCCTTGTCCTAGCAGTAGGACTGATAAGCTCCTAATGAATGGTCGAATTTGGATATGGATAGTTGTGATTCTGTCTCTTTCATAATAGATGTAAACGGATTTTTCCTGTGTCTTTATTACTCCGGTCGTGATTGCAGTCCTCACTGTCGTCACTGTCTTGTAGTCTGGAGCATAATTATCTTGTGCAACATTGCTTCTGTTGATTTCCATTCGCGCTAGATAACACAGGCCAAAACATTTTCACACCCACAGACCGGACTTGGTGTACCCGAAGGAATTTGGTGCGCTGAATCCGAATCTGAACTCAAAATTGCTCCATCACCCTAGGTTTCCGAGATGTCCTAAGTTTAAAAACCACTACCCACTTTTTTGAAACAGATTTTTACAAGCCGAGACATCGTTATTTGAAATTTAGAAAATTCAATTTTCAGATGATACTGAAATACATGAGAAACAATATCTGCGAGGTTCAACAATAAATTCTCACGAATTTTCTACGTGTAAAGTCGATTTTGTCATGTGATACTTCCAGATGGCACTTTACACGTGTAGCATTCAAAAATTAAAAATGGCGGATATAGTTAGCGTATTCCTTGTATCGATAAACTTAATAAATTTTGTTATCTCTGTGGAAAATACGAGATTGGAAAAGATCGAAGACCGATCACTAACACTATCAAGAAAAAACTCAGAATGTTATGATAAAGTTATGCACAACTACGATAAGAATTGGGTTCAAACATCTAGTTGCAATTATTTTTGCTGGAATTTGAACTGCTGGGAAAATATTAAAACAGAGGTTGTTATTCAGCACACACATTACCTAAATATGAGTTCGATCCATGTTTTTCACATTAAGTTTTGAGATATTTAATAGCTTGCTGTTTATAATTCGACGCTAACTATATTCGCCATTTTGAATTTTTGAATGCTGCACGTGTAAAGTGCTATCTGAACATATCACATGACAATTTAGACTTTACACGTAGAAAATCAAGTGAGAGTTTATCGTTGAACCTCGCAGATATTTTTTCTCATTTATTTAAGTATCATCTGAAAAAATCCGTTTCAATAAAGTGGGTAGTGGTTTTTAAAGTAGAAGATTGTAGCTTTCTAATGCCGTGCCTATATTTGCAATAAAATACAAATTCTTGATGTGAGAGAAGCTCAAACATAGCAAAAAACCATGTTTTTTTCACTTTTAGGTCAGCCATCTCATTACCTTCTATCCCTTGGTGTCCGGGGACGTGGTTCCAGGTCACATCAAGGGTTTCTAGTACATTTCTCAGTTCTTCGAACTCTGTCCGATTGGCGACAGGCTTACCATAAGTTGTCTTCTATCCGTTGGCTTCCCAGTGTGAGTACCACTTAGTGTAACTGTCGATAAGGAACTTTGAGTCTGTGTTTATCCGCAGTTTGTTGATACCATTTTCAATTGCTTTTCTTGCAGCTACTGTGGAGGCTTGGGTTTCGGTAGCGTTAGTCGTTTGTCTTTCCGTAGCGGGTTGAGATACATTCCACGGATGACCGTGGCCCAACTACACGCCTATCCTGCCTTCCGGTTCTCCTCTTTTGTTGTAAATGCATGCTCCGTCTACATATACGTCCGTAGTTTTATCGCATAAACTTGGGAAGTAGAAGTCAAGTTGAGTTGAAGGTGCACTCTGAGGTGGGCGATCTTCTTTAAGCATTGGTAAGTTAGGGTCAATACTGGGAAGAAGACTATGTTTCTTCCGATGTACTGGGGGTACAGATTCGCTACTTCCTTCTCTTTCTGAAGGCACGTCATTGGCTGATAAGGATTCGGATGTGTATACGGGAGCCTTGAGACTCAACACTTTTCTCTTTCGTTCCTTCAGTCTACCGGGTATATCGATGGCAGTGTGTGCCTTCCTTACAACCTTCTGTGATGCACGGGGGTCGGTTTCAGAATGGATGGTGTTCTTCTGGAGCTGATCACTGTCGGTTTTTGAGGAGTGCATGTGGCCTTTGATGCCTTCCATGGTTGCTGATGTCCAGAGTGAGTAATTTGACCCGTTTCCTCTGGCTTTCTGGCAGCTGTTTCGGGATTCTTACCTTTCTTATCACTGTCCTTAGTCGAGGATCGCTTAAGAGCCAAGGTCCTGTAGGTGGTCATGTCGGTAGCTCTGGTTTTAACACCATTTCTTCGATCGTCCTTGTTGGGTTTGCTTGGAAGTGCTGAATGGTTTGGGTTATTTTGTTTTGAAACAAAATTTTTCTTACCATTTTGACTTTTTACTCCTACAAGAATTGTTATTAATCTCAATAGTTCTTTCTGTAATTATACTATTTATAAGAGGTAATGGATAATTGTTGATTATTAAAGTTTCTTTAATTTGTTTAATATTATCTTTTCTGAACTGAACATCACTAAGTCTTATGCCTCTATTAATTAAGTTTTTGATTAGTCCTATTTTTTGTTCCAAAGGAAGGTATGAGTTGTATTTTAAATACTGACCAGATGAGGTTGGTTTTTTATACCAGCTTATGAGAATTGGTCCATCATCTCTTCTTATCACTGACAAATCAAGGTATTTTAGAATGTTTTTTGCCTCAATCTCATGTATCAATTGAACCGATTCATCAAATCTGTTAAACACGTTGACAAATTCCTGAATTTTATCAGTAGGAATGTTGACAAACACATCATCTACATATCGTTTATAAAGCAGTGGCTTAAAAGTGACAACGCTATAGATTCTAAGTCGCGTGCTCTTGATTTAGCTATACTCACTATAATGACTCAATATGTAATCATATAATTAAATGTGACGTCATATCACCTTTCCTGCAATAAATGTGTTTTCTCAAAATGTCGTCCTGGCTCAGTTCAAAACAATGACTGTCACAATTTTACCTCCGACTACAATTACTTAAAAAAAAACAGTTTCGACTAGTAGTTCTGCTCTTCCTGTTTAAAGCGGAAAACTACATAAGATAAAAATGTTAACAACAAAATTTTAAACAGCTATACGTGACACACCGTTTTGTTTTCTGTTTTCAATGTCATCGAACGATTTGTTTTAGGTAACGATCATTTAAAAATTTTGAGGAAGACCCAACGACGGGTCGAAACGTTGTTTTATTTAATGTGTGATTGAATAAACAAATATATTCAACGTATGACCAAAATAAGTTTTCAATCTTTATAAAGAAGATATATACAGATCTTAAAAAAACGTTCAAAGAAAGGACAAAAAATTCTAAGACTTCTATCTAGAATTTTAGAATTATAATTATTTTCTGTTATGCTTCCTGCGTTTTGATCGGAAAGTAAATCCTTTTTCAAAATTTTGATTGCTATTAAGTTTAAATTTGAATCTATTAAGTTTATATATTTTTGTAAATTTCAATGAAAGTAAAAATTAGCAATTATGATATTAATGTTTTAAATTACACATTAATAAAATATAAAAGGTATAAAAAGTTTAAATTTACGTCGAAATTTGTTTTTTGAAATTGTAAAAATATATAATTTACCTTAAAACATTCTTAAATTTATTGAATTAAGAGTTCACAATACTTTAAGGAAGGTGCTTCTGGTTCTTTGTTTCCGCCTGGTTTGTCATCTTCTCTTGCAAACTTTTTTTGCGTTTCCATACTGGAAATTCTTATATGTAACCCTGAAATGTGTGACACTGACACGGAGAATTCGGTCTACATTTTAGATTATATGTGGCGAGGTATTAAATATGAATGATTGAGAATATTATTCCGAAACGTTCTAGTAATTCAAATATAACATATCGATGCAGACGATCATCTCGGATCGACGTACTTCACTAGCCTGCCCTTTGAGAAATGTTTGTACTCTGCCGGCACAGTGAAAAATTGCACTGTGACTTTAAAAATAAAATGACTGTAGGAAACCTGCTCAAATGAAACAATAAGATCGAAAAATCCTATCTCATGACTTTTATTAATATTCCCGAAAAATGTTCAGACAAAAAACAATTATAAAAAATAGAGC
>NC_046657.1:175111737-175123529 GCF_010883055.1 Belonocnema kinseyi | reverse complement strand
AAGGATCAGTCAATGTCTTGTGAGCTAACGTTTGCTTTCCTTAAATCGCCCGGATTGAAGTCTGGTACAGAGGGTTTCATTTTTGCATGCAAAGACGGTGTCGTTTCCACCTTAACATACCGTCACCACATTTTGAGATAAGACATTCCCGATGATAGCTGCAGGGCGTGCCATGGACACCCCGAGCATTTAGCTCACATACTATCTAGTTGTCCAACACACGCGGGAAAATTCTCAGGCGCCGAAAATTCGATAACGAACATGGTTCGCTTCTCGAAGTCAAGAACAACCATGTCTTGCCTCGTGTGTGCAACAGAAACAATTGTCGAGAATATAAAGTTCCAGTATATGCGACATTTCTCATTCTCGACAATTGATTCGATTTCCCTAGAAGCATTTAGAGGAGCGATATTAAGGTTGATGCCGTAAGAGTGTCAGAGATGGTAATAAAGCACTCTTAGTGCCGCATTGTGCCTCTGGATGTAGGTTGTTCCCGCTTGAGTCGGACAAATAATTAGAATGTGTACCAAATGCTCGGGGTGTGCATGGCACGCCCCGCAGCTATTACGGGAATGTCTTGGCTCAAAATGTGCCGACGGCATGATAAGGTGAAAATGATACCGTCTTGATATGCCAAAATAAAACCCTCTATGCCAGACTTCAATCCGGGTGAGTTAAGAGTAAAACAAAGGTTAGTTCACACGACATTGACTGATCATCCACATTTTTGTGAAAGATGCCGTGCATCCTCTTATCGAGGAGCTATTCACGGAAGCTTTTCTATTGTGCTTTCTTAATCCGGGCTTTCAAGAGTGAGTACTCGTGATACATAAAATTTGATGCATTTTGCTCACTCCTAATACTGAAGTTAAGCCCGAGTATTTCTGCAGCCTCCCCCGATATCAAAGGATCTGAGCTCGTTCTTCATCTATGGTACAACTCCAAATGAAGGGAGTACTACCGGGACGGCAAGCATGTTCGTTGCAGATACTTTGTTCCTCGCAGACAGTTTGGATGACCAAATCTGCCGGAGGAGATGTTTGTATCTGCTTCGGTGATTATCCTTTATAGATGTCACATCCTGGATGCGTCTCTGTGGCACACCCCGGTATGTATAAGTCTCTTCAGCGCAAAGGTGTCGTATAGCGCTTCCCTCGACGAATTCAGTTTCTTTAGGGATGCCATTAAGTTTTCCTCGCTTCAAATAAACCTTGGCGCAATTTTCTAACCCAAATTCCATTCCTTAGTATATCGTTCGACAATCCCTAGAGCTGGGTGTAGTTGCTCTTTGTTTTCAGCATAGATGTTAAAATTGTCCATGTAAAATACATGAGTGACCTTGTACTATCGATCTACAGATTTGCCGCAAAAGTACCCGTCGGAATGACGAAGTGCTAGAAATAGTGGCAATAATGTGAGGTAAAAGAGGAGTGGGCCCATGGTGTCGCCCTGAAAGACAGCTTCCTGAAAGGTGATCTTCTTAGTTGTCACACGATTTTTTCCAGATGAGTTAGGAAATCTGGTTTTCCAAAGCGTCATTAATCTCTCTATGCACCTCACGATTTGTGGATGAACCTTTAAGCTTTCTAAATGACAGATGATAAGTCTATTGGAGGTCGAATTGAAAGCTTTCTGATAATTAATCCAGGCCATCGATAGGTCACGCTGGTAGTATGCTGCATCTTTGCAGACACATCTATCGATGAGCACGTTCTGCCGACATCCTGCTACGCCTTTCATTGAGCCTTGTTGTTCATACATTTCTTGCCACACAGGTTCAATTGCCCGAACAATCCTATCATTTAGGAAAGCTGCGAATATCTTATACAGTGTGTTTGGACAAGTAATTGGCCTGTAATTTTTCGGGTCAGCTAAGTTGCCTATTTTCGGCAGAAGTATTGTGCGCCCTTCCACCAGCCATTCCGGAATTGGTTCTTCCGACTTTAAATATGAGGTGAAAATACGGGCCAAATGCCGATGGGTTGAACGAAACTTCTACCACCAGATAGTTTTGTTACCATCTGGTTCCAGGCCAGAATAGTTGTTCATCCCTCTTAATACTTTTTTCACCTTCTCGTTAGGGTGGGCTTTGAATTGTTAAGTGTGTGATAATGGGTCCGGAGTTCGAGCGCGAACTTTCGAAGCTTGGCGGTAAAATTCCTGCCGGATGTGATGTAGTCAATCACACACTGAATGCGGGACGCGTACTGTCTTGCCCAGCCTATCTTTATAGCAAGTTGATGCATTCGTCTTTTGGTCTTTGAATCAACCTTTGGTTTTGTTTTACGGTTCGCATCGGCCAAAGCTCTCGCTGCATTATACACACAATAATTGATAGCCCAGAGTTCGGATTCTTCGGAAAAATGTCCACGAAGCTCGTTATCCATTTCAGCCAGCTTTTTAGGCTTGAGAGAAGCCTTGGTGTTGATGCTTCTTCGGGTCATAAAGCATCGCTCTTCCTCTATTGGATGTCTGCCCGCGTTTGGTCTTAGTGTCGCCTCTCTTTCTCTGTTGCCGGCTTGTTCTACTAGCTGTGGTAGGGTAAGTATCATTTAGATCAATTTCAACAACGACTAATTGACCTCCAAATATTTTCTGAATTTTGGTAGAGCTTTCAGTCGCAGTCGTCTTTTTTTCATAAATACAGTATTTCTTAACTGAAAGTTAAGAATCTCTAGTCTTTTCGCATCATACCTATCTTTAAACTACCATTGTGTTTTCTCAATATTTGCTCTAATTTCATCTTAAATTTTTACATGTAACATATATTTCTCACAATGTTCAGTTACTTCTCTTGTTTTGCATTCTTAAAATCTAGGCAAATAGCCGTACAATGCTTTATAAGGTGTTTATCTAGTAGCTACACTGACTGTAGAATTTAGTTCACGTTCAATTTTTCCAAGTTGCAGGTGCCACTTACTTTCCTCGTCATCATCAATTGAGCATTTCATAAGAGGTAAAATCATCTGATTTAGTCCTTCTATCAACCCATTCGCTTTTGGATGTCGACTCAAATTTGAAAGTATGTTTAATTTTATATTTGTCATGCAAAGCTTGACAATTTTGTGACGTGAAACTTGTTCTTCTATCTGTTGCAAATCGTGTTAGTGCATGAAACGTTAAAATAAACTGTTCCACCTTGCGCACAGTCGTATTAGTCTTCACATCTCTGACGCATGGACACCACATACAACAATCGACTTTCTTTTTCTTCAACCACCCTTTTATAAAGTAACCATTCTTTTAGTACAAAATCTCACACTCGACCTTTTTCAGATTGTGTTCGCTCTTTTTTCATTTTCTCTAAAATCTTAATAATATCAAGAATGTCATTGTCGGTTCTTTGGTGCATAAAAAGTTCATCTTCCCGGGTCGTAATTCCCAAAACAGATTCAGTGGCGGTTATTCTGACAGGAGCTCTCGATACTGCCATTTTCTCTCCTTTCCCATATTGTATTGAACATTCAAATTCAGATAACTGATTTATCCAACGAGAAATTTGTGAATTCTGCGTTTTTCAAGCATTAATATTCAGCGAACAAAGACAGTTTGTTATTATGGTATATGGAATTTGTAACGGGCTACCTTCCTCCTCTGCCTTAAATAAAATCGCACCCAGACTCTTCGATTATGCATATGTGACTTATAAGCTTTAGAATTATATACGTTCAAAACCGGTTTCTCTACTAACCCCTTTTTCAAAGTTTCAAACTCGGAAATTCTTCAATAGCTTTTATTTTTATTTTTCCTGGTTAGCATGCTTCTTCACCAATCTCATACCCAGGATATTCTACTTTTTTCATTCCAAATTTACATCTTGCTAAATTCAGTGTTAAAGAAGCGTCCTTTAATAATGATGAAATAAATTTTAGATTTTATATTAAATTTTCCTATGTTTTAGCGAATAAGTCCATGTTGAAAATAATCAAACTGTTCCTCAGTCATTTGTAAGCATTATCGCGTCGTCTACGCACAACTTGTCTTTTTCACTCACGCACACCAACATTTAGAGTGGTATCCCACTTCTGATTTGTTAAAAAACAAATTTTTTTAATTTTAAGAATCAATAAACTATATTAACATAAAGTAAATGATAAACAGAAAAGTTAATGTTATCAAACTCTGCTTAAATTTTAATTCGCTTCGATCTCGATCTCTTTATCCGTCTACAGCACACTGTCCACCACACACTCTCTTCCGCCCTTTTTTCTTTCTTATTCTCTTCGCTTCTCATGCATGAACACTTATTTTCTAGTAGAAATGAGTCTATATAAGGAGGGGTTTTTTTACTTGTGAACCTTTTTCTTACTTGTGAAAGCGTGTGACCAAATAACATTTAAAAAGAACAAATACAAGTAATAATTTTTACTACAATTTGTAGTGTTTGATTTTGTAAATAGAACCTTTTTCATCATAATTTCAGGGTTACGTTTTAAAGTTTTTTAGTAGCAACGAACAGCTAAACAATTAATAAAGATTTAATTTGAAAACAGTATAAATATCTACATTTAAATCTGGAGTCGTTCAGGGAAATTCAAAAAAGCTGCAGCAGATGACCAGGGCATACCAAAGTCCTATTAACTTATTTTTGGTGACAGCCGTGGGATAGCTGCAACTAAAATTGGGACTTTCAATCTAAAAAAATTTTGCTTGAAAATTTTAATTCTAACCGACTGGGAAACAGAGCAAATTTCCAACAAATGTTAAAGTGTTAAAAGTGTCACGGATCTAAAGTGAATGAACAAATAAAAGCAAATTGTGATCTTTATACTATAAAAGTTTAAATGTGACTTTTGGATGTCAATAGTGGAACCGCAACCATCCTGGGATGACCCAGTTAAATTTAAAATTAAAAAGAAAATAAACCATTCAAAAATAGTTCGGCAAAATTTAATTTCAATTTCATGAACTAAAGGATTCTAAGAGACGGTTTTTTTATTGCTGCGGTTTTCCTCTGTTAAACGGGATCATCTGGAAATTGTCAAAGAAAAGGTAGATCAGGCACTCAACATTTTTGAAACTCACCGTTTTACAATTTTGAATTGTATGATTAAAAATTTTTTAGTTTTTGAATTTCGACAGATAGAATTCTGATAGTTTAGGTAGAATTTAAAAAAACGAGTGAGGGTGCTTTCACACGATTTCAGATCAGCAGATTGCATGCAGAAAGTCTCCAAAAGTGAAAGAGATGGGAATTTTATGTTTTGTTATCTATCTTTTTTACTCCTGCGAACTTTCTGCATGCAATCTGCTCAACTGCAATCGTATGAAAACGCCTTGACACAGACGTGAATCTGCTTAAAGAAATAGTAGGATCGCAAAATAATTCCGCAGACATAGAAATATTATTAAGTAATAAAGATGAGCATTTAGCGGGTGGAGGTGGATGCCCAGAAGGACCCCAATCTCCACTAATAGAAAGAAGAAATTCGCATTCATCTAGAATTTATGGAGACGGAGAGTTGCTGATTGAGAGTCCGGATCAGGGGGGAGCTGCATGTGATCTTGATAATACCTTATAACATCGAATAATAGAAAGAATTTTGTTACTCAAAGAAAAATGACCGAGGCCTTAAAGTTGGAATGGAATGGAAGCTTCTAACGTGTCCCCTAAGGGTTTACATTTTTCTTGCACCTTTTTCCCTATTCCTTTACACACCCATACACAATTACTTGGTGGTGGGAGGGGGACCTACAGTTTAGCGTGGATTCCAAACCACCAAGAGCAACAGCTTTAAGTACTTAGAGAACCTTTTTCTCTAGAGGTACCGGTCCCATGACTTTCCAGAGATGAACAACTCTCTTACTAGGCTAGTTTTCAGAGTACCAGACGGGAATCGAACCCGCAAACCGGTGGAGTGGGTCCAAAGCCTACTCTTTAGCCCCCATGACCATCATCCCACTTTCGAGGCCTTAAAATTAGCGTGCATTTTTCCGTGTAAGTGCTATAGAGCATTTTAGAGCCGCTGCTATAGGGCTGGATGGTCATGAAATCAATTATTTTGTCATGTTGATCAGAACAAAAATAATGGGAACAGCTACGAGATATATTTAGGATAGGGTTGGAACAGATTTTGAACGGTTAATGCAAGTTTTGGAAACATATTTTTTACCAAAAGTTGTTACGGATCAATTAATTCAGGAGCTGGCCACTATTGCCCGCGAGAAAAATAAAGAAATAGCCGAATACGGAATGGAGTCAGTGAAATTTTGAATAAAATAACTACCAAAGTTATGAAAAGGACACTGGGAGAAAAAGCATCTGAAAGGTGTCAAAAATACAAAGAAAATGCTATTAAAAACTTTATGAGGTACCTAGACCGCAAAATCTTGTAAATCGTTAAAGACAAAAACGTTTCTCATATTATCAGTGACACAGAGGCACCGAGTCCATCGCGGGGTCCATCGTTCTCATCCATAACGTATTTTAATTAGGAGGAATTGGGCGATTTTCTTTGCAAGTATTCCAAGAATTTACGGGAGTATAATCAAGTCCCTGACAAAAAATCTAAACCCTATTGTACCTGTTCCCAATTAATAAATAAAAGTATCAAGAAATGTAGATTGAAATAACGACATAAAGAAAACTGTGAGAATAAATCTTAATATACCCATAACTTTTTAAACTCTCAACAGAGGCGTCAAGACGGTACGATGGCGACTTTAAAACCAAATTCACTCCTAAAAAAAGAGCTTATTCAAGGTCAGGGACTCCGGTTGCTCAAAATTCAACCCAGTAATTAAAGTCGAAGATTAAATTTGTATAAAGTGAAGACAGTAAGTTTGCGTGATACAGGATGCGATGTAAATTTAATTTTAAAACATCATTTAGACTCAAAATCTTATATGAATAAAAATAAAAGGTGTAATTTGGTGAGAATTGCTTCAGAGATGATTAAATCTCTAGGAAAGTTGAAAACCATGATAAACGGCCAGATTCTAATTTTTAAGTTGTTCCTGATGACTTCCCTATTACTCAGTCTAGAAATTAAAGATGTCATTTTTGAAAAATCAAAAAGCTAAATTGATAATTGTAGTAGAAATACTAGTTAAAGGTACACATTTCATTGATGGATACATTCGAAGGACTAACGCGGGCCCTGTGATTTTTATTGGAGAGTCTCTAGTAACTAAGGAGCTCTTATATATCTAGAGGAACGTGCGGTGCTCTTGCTCGGGGGAAAAGTTTACGCGTCGACGGCCGGTGCGCGTAACTAGAAGAAAGAAAAGGCTGAAAGTTTCACTGAACTTTTGAAATTTATTGATTTGAAGAATTGAAATGAAGAAGAAAAGTAAAATTTAATAGAATTGTTTGAAAATAATGTAGATTTATTTCGTCTACCTAGAGATAAATTGAGAGCAACTGTGCTGGTTAAACACAAAATAATTACTACTGATAACCAATCTTTCAATATAAAGCAACAATGTTATCCTGAAATTCATAGAGAGGACATTCGTGAACAAGTTCCTAACCTACTTACAGGTATAATTTTACAACCATCAAATTCCCCTTATAACTCTCCTCTTTAGATTGTTCCAAATAAGAGTGATTCGTAAGTACCCAAAAAATGGAGAATGGGTATCGACTATAGGCAATTAAATGAAAAAACAGTAACAGACGCGTATACCTCCCAATTATTAGCAATATTCTAGAACAAATCGATGGTGCTAAATATTTTCCAGTCTTAAATCTTGCCTGGGGATTTCATCAGATCCATATGGATCCTGATTCAAGAGAAAAAATCGCATTTCGAACCCCTTATGTATCACCAGTTATGTAACATTCTACAATATGTTATTTAACAGTTACATAACTATTATATGGCCATGTTTTCTGTGAGAGAGCACCCAAAAATGGATCAGCAATTAGTGCCGATCACCCTACAGTTCAGGATGCTGAAAATAATTTAGATGAAAACACGACGAGAAACCTGCAAAGCGCCCACATTGAATGGACGAATTAAGAATTACTTGCTAGAGTGCTACGATGCCAGCATTATCTCTGTGCACGGGGGCTTTATGGTGCGTATGTATACTCTTTGGTGCCAGAAACATTCAGACCTTCATCACGTTTCGCTTCAGTCATTGCGAAATCAAGCCGACTACTTATTCAAAAAGGGATATGTAGGCGAAGACCTGCCTCAAGCATTGTATAAGCAAGCCACAGGCGAGCAAAGGGAAGCGACATTAAGACCAACCGCAAAACGTACGCATCCTGAGAGATAATAGCGTTAATATGCAGGTTCCTCATGAACCCCAAGCCCATGCCGCAATGGATACCTTTTTCCGAAATTGTGCAGTTGATGATGCTGCGAAAGCGTTGACTGATATAATTTGAAGGTTAAAATCGACCAGGGATATAAAAAACCATAAGACGCTGGCTTCAACTAAAAAAAAAGATTAGATGGGCCAGACGAAATGCCACCTGGCAGATCGTTCACGGAAAAGGTTCAAAAGGTCGCCCAAGAACTGCGAGATCAGATGGCATCAAAAACGGAGAATTGTCTAACCCAGAGAATTACAGGCCAATAACTTGTTTGAATACGCTGTATAAGGTTTTTACAGCTGTTCTACGCGACAGGATAGTCCGAAGTATTGAGCGTGTGTGGAGATAGATAGACGAATAAAAAGACGAAAGCTGAAGGTTCATTTATACATAGTAAGATGCATAGAGAAATTGATGCTTCTTTGAAAAACTATATTTACTATCTTATCTGGAAATTACCGTGTGGCAACGTACGTCACTCGGTTTTTTTGCATCAGAATTCTGCCTCTATCTCTCCTACTACGCATTTCTAAGGGATATCTCTGCGTCGATACTAGTCGTCGCTTCAAATATCATCAAGATCTACCCAAGAGAGATTAATATAGACTTTAAAGTAGAAAATTGTGCCAAGATTGATCCAAAAAAGGAAAGATTACTGCGTTTCCATTGACCCAGAGCTTGTGAATGTAAGTGTTATTAGACATCTTGACACTGTAGATATCTACACATAATTGTGCGTGCCTCAAAGCCGCATTTAAGACGTAAAATCAGTGAAGGAGTCTCCCCAAAGAAGATATAAGCATCTTCTCTGACAGATTTTATCTTCAAATATTTGGCATTAAACAAGATATCTGCGACTAATATGGTTGTTGTCCCAGTTCTATTCTACTTGTTTGGTGTGGTTCAATGGACGAAGAACGAGCCTGCGGCTCTTGATATCGGCTCTTGTAAGTTCATGCATATGCGGACGGGGGTTTCTGAATCTCCAATATCTTCATAACCGAATTGTTCTGAGTAAAGATTACATTGTAGCAAATGGCAGAGTTTATCTCCCAAAAGTGGCCAGGATTCTTAGCCTGAATTTTAACATTACTAGTGAAGAATCTAACTATATTCATGATCGAATTCTTGTAAGGGAGCTGGTTCGTAAACTTAAAGCCATATGCGCGTGCCAAAAATATGCTATGGCACTTGCGAGCTCGATGCAGAAAGCTGCCCAGCAAACATGGCTACAGAACAGATTTTTAACTGTTCTGGAACACAAAAGAACGTGTTTTAGAACAGGTTAGTAATAGGTTATGAACATGCGAATAACTATGTCATCTCCATCACGCTAGACCAATTCTGTAACAGTCCTAGAACGCTGTGATATACGATCTGTAACATTTCTAGAACTCGGTTATCAGTGTTATATAACAATTATGTAACAGATTTAGAACGATGTGAAAACCGATCGGTAACATTTCTAAAACAATTCTAGAACTCAATTACAAATGTCGTGTAAAAAATCTGTAACAGAACTAGAACGCTGTGACATCCGATCTGTAACATTTCTAGAACTTTGGTACGCTTCGTGGTAAGAAATCTAGGACAATTCTATAACAGTTATGTAACAATTCTATAACTGGTATGTATCTAATATGGAACAGTTTTATGTGCCCCTCACAGGAATAGGATATCACTGGATATTCGATCTGACCCCATTTATGTCCCGGGTTATTCCAGGGATACCGCGTCGGAATATCCTGTATGGCAGAGATTTGATATCCCCATCAATACATTTTTATGCGGGACAGCGCGTACGCAGTCCCGAATAACAAAATTTATACGTCCGAGATATCCACATAAGGGATATTCGCAAAGTTCAGCTCGACCGTAGCGCAATGAAAGAACCTCGCCCTGGAGGAACCGCCTTGTTGATCACGATAGCCTCTACGTCAGGTAAATATGCTTCTCGCCGCCTCGGTTCCTCTCTTAAACACTCGAACCTTTATTTCAATTGCGAAAAAGGCAAATCGCTGCGCTCCCTGGCGTACTACGGCCGAACCACTGCCCAAGGCGGCAAGATTCAAATCTTCAAATAATAAATCAAATCTTTTTGTGTCAAAACTTGTCCCCATGAATCATGGTTTATCATCATACCCCCATGAGTATTAGACACATGAATATAAGATTTTATTTATTGAAGGTAGGAGAAAATAATAATTTGTTTAACATAATATATAATAGTAAATAATGTACGATCTCAGAATTTGATTAAGTTTCCATGAAGGTTTGGATTAAGTCAGTGTTTTTCGTCGATGAACAGAGGAAACTAATTTTTTTATCAAATCTTCCGGAATAGTGTTTCGCACATATTTCTCGATAGTTTTTTACAAGTACGGACTGATTATTAAGCAATAAAACTTATTTTCGACCGGCTGTTGATAATGTTGATTTTGTCGAGACGGCTATTTTGGGTTTAGGAGGCACGCGCAGGGAATTTTGAAAAATTATAGTTGAATCTGCTGTCAGTAGAGGGATTTCAGTTTCCAGGACATCGATATCGATTATGGCAGGCAAATCGTTCCTCGGCTGTCGTGCGCGTAGACTTTAGCCAGATGATTTTGAATGTGTAGAAATAATTAAAAAATATCGAAAACTGCGCCACAATTTCCTTTGGATTCCTGTGAAAAACAAAGTATTCTGTCCTTACACCGACTGAAAAAGCTACATCATACGTTCAAATTGTAACTTTTAAGTATTGTTATTGCGAGATAACTTTTCGCACTTTATTTATATGTGCTTTTTATAAAAAAAAAGTTAATAGCTAATCAGTCGACAATGTTTAGATGATCATTGGACTAGATAGATCTAGAAAGCCAGGAATCCGAACGAAATTCAGGGTATTTTTCGATATTTTACAAATATTATTTGAACTTCAAAATACCTTAAGTTCAAACTAACCTAAGTGTGGCAAAATATAGAAAAATATTGCAAGCAAAATCTTAAAATCATGTTTCATCGAAACTCCATTATTTCTCGGTAATTTCTTTATTAATTTTTTTGTTGTGTAGTTTTTAGCCAAATTTTTTGGAGTAAGTAGAAATAATTTGAAAATATCGAAAAACTCCTCATAATTTCGTTCGGATGCCTATGAAAAGCAAAGAATTCGGTACTTACAAAGACTGAAAAAGCTATATCATACGTTCAAATTATAACTTTAAGTATTGTTATTGTGACATCATTTTTCGCAGTTTATTTATACGTGGTTAAAAAAAAAGTTAATAAATAATCCGTCGACAATGTTTAGATGATAACTGGACTAGATAGATCTAGAAAGCTAGGAATTCGAACGAAATTAAGGGTATTTTTCGATATTTTACCCATTTGTCTCGACTTTGAAAATAAGTTGGGTCAAAACTAACCTAGGTGTGGCAAAGTATATAAAAATACAGTCTGTCAAGTTAAAGCGTGGGTGGCTTTACTCGCAGTCGGTAAGGTGTATCGACATGATTTTGGTGTCAAAATATTAAGAAGAGCTCCC
>NC_046657.1:175099036-175111637 GCF_010883055.1 Belonocnema kinseyi | reverse complement strand
GAAAGAAGGAGCTCTTCTTAATATTTTGACACCAAAATCATGTCGATACACCTTACCGACTGCGAGTAAAGCCACCCACGCTTTAACTTGACAGACTGTATTGTAGGCAAAATGTCAGAATTGTAGCGATGACGGCGTATGCCCGTATCGGAAAGTTATCTTTAAATGTCTCTATCATATTTTAATGTGAAAGTTTAATACTTACTTACAATTCAGTGCACGTGCTCTTAATGTGTTTGAATATTTTTTTTATGATCTTCGATAAAAAATATATATTTATATTAATTCAATTTCATTATTAAAAAGCGTATTAATTCTTTCATAAATATTTATCTGTGTTTTGATAAAGAATATTAATATTCTTCAATTATAATTACAAAACTGCGTTGCTTCTTTTTAAATAGATATTGATAGGAAAGACATTAGTATAGTACAATTCTTTATTCATGCTGCAACATGAACGTTAGAATTTTAGTTCTAGAACTGTTCAGTAACAGATCTTATCAGTTACCAAACGTCTGTGACTGGACAGTTCTAAAACAATTACGTAACAACTGTTTTGGAACCGTTATTTATCTTTTTTCCTAATTTGTTACAGAACCTACTCATAACAGGGTTCGAGAACTTCGATATAACACTATTACGTCACACTTCTAGAATAAACTTGGAACAAATGTCATAGAACGTCTGTGATTGGTCAGTTCTAGAACCATAACGTAACAACTGTTCTGAAACAGTTCTTAATCTTTGTTCCTAATTCTTTCTAGAACTCACTTGTAACAGGGTTCTAGAACTTCGATATAACACTATTACGGCATAGTTCTAGAAAAAACCTGAAACAAATATTATAGAACGTATGTGATCAGTTTGCTCTAGAACAAGTCCATAGAAACTGTTACATAACAGTGCTGTCACATAGTTCGAGAACAGTTGTGTCACAGTGTTCTAGAAAACTGTTACCTTTCTGTTCTAGTATAGTTCGGCGACCATCTTGTAACAACTGTTATAAAACACAGTTCCTTTTTTGATCTAAAACAGTTAAAGAACGTGTTTGCTGTGTGTCAACCTTGTGTCGCTTCATGTCCTCAAGGGACACGAGAGTTTTGACGGCCTATCTTGTGTCTTATGGTTTTATCCTGCCCTGTGACCACCCATCTTACTGTCGCACAGTTGGGCTAAACGAAAAAACCATGTTCAAAACAACCTGTAGAACTCAATGTCGATTTTTTTGTAATGTCAAGTTATTTGTTATAAACCAATGCTGGTAACAAATAGCCAGTATGATAAATTATGTTTTTGTGGAGTATATTAATGCATCGAAATCGCTTGTTCAGAGTAACGAGGTGAAATCTGGTCATAAAAATCTTGTGTCCGATATCATTTTCTAACTTTATCAACAAATAATATAAACAAATGCACCATTTGAACAGTTTTGAGTAGAAACAAACCGAATTTTCTGCTGCTTGACTTCAAATCTTATTGCCTGTAGTATACATTGATGTATTTTTGTCATCTGATATCATTTGTTAAATTTATTAACAATTATTATAAACAAATGAATGATTTTAACAGTCTTAGGCAAAAACGAACCGAATTTTCTTTCTATTGTCTTCTTATATTAATGCTTATAATGCAGATTGATGTATTTTTTCTGATATAATTTTAAAAGTTATTAACAAATATTGTAAGCAAATGCATGATTTAAAAAGTTTTAGGCAAAAAGGAACTCAATTTTCTTCCGCTTGTCTTCGAATCCCATTGCCTGTGATGCACATTGATGTCTTTTTGTCATCTGATATAATTAATTAAATCTGATAACAATTATTATAAACAAATGCATGATTTGAACAGTTTTAGGTAGAAACGAACCGAATTTTCTTTTCATTGTCTTCTAATCTTAATGCCTCTCATGCGCATTCATGTATTTTTGTGATTTGATATAATTTATTAAATTTATCAGCAATTATTAAAAGCAAATGCATCATTTGAACAGTTATGGGCAGAAACGAAGTAAATTTTCTTCCGATTGTCTTAGAATTTCATTGCCTGCAATGCACATTAATGTACTTTTGTCATCTGGTATCATTTGTTAAATTTATCAACGAATAATATAAATATGAGTTAACAAATCCATGTTCTGGACATTCCTGTGTAGAGAAAGATCGTCTTCCCTTTTAATTTCTTGTGTTTGCATAATTTTTTAGTTGAATTAGCCGCCATGTAACTGTAAAGCTGTTCAAATCAGGCGTTTTTTATATTATTTATTGATTAAATTTAACAAATGATATCATGACATCAATTTTTTTCTTTCACTGACACTTTTGCATCAAGCCGACTAATTTTCTGGGAATTTAATGCTGATTTGTTTGGAAAAAAATTGAAAATCGATGAAGAATTAAAATCTACAGGGTATTTTGAACACTGTTTTTTCATTTCACCCCACTGTGGTTCGTGAGACTTAGACATAGGTGTGATTGATTGCGGTTCAATTGACAGCCGCTTTCGTTTTTGGATGAGAGTTGCTCCCATTTGGACCTTGCGGTCCCACTGAGCCCGCTAATCTGAAAAACTGAAACTGAAAATCTGCCTCCGCTTTCAGCGGAATCGTGGTAAAATTTCAGTCGTAACCACATCAGAATATTCCGGGTATAAACGTGGCAACTCCCTTATAAGGTTTTCTATATCTCTCTTTCCTTTCATTCTCAGGGGCTATAAAGTTTTTGTCATGTGTTGCCGAAAATTCGATAACAAACATAGTTTGTTTCTCGAAGTCAAGGAGAACTATATGAGGCCTTGAGTGCGCAATAGAAACTATTGTCGAGGATATGGAGTTCCAGTTTATGCGGCACTTCTCATTCTCCATAATTGACTCGATATATCTGGGAGCGCTTAGTGGAGCCGCATTGTGCCTTTGGATGTAGGTTGTTTTCGCAATAGTTGGACAACGAGAGAGTATGTGTCCTAGATACTCGGGGTGAGCATGACACGCTCTGCAGCTATCATCAGGAACATCTTGGCTCAAAATGTGGCGACGATTTGCTAAAGTGGAAATGATATCATCTTGACATGCTAAAATAAAACCCTCCGTGCATATCTTCAATCTGGGTGATTGAATGTTTACGTAACTTCTTCCCTTCGCTTTCGCAATTTGGGCTTACAGGATTGAATACGATATAGATAAGATTTGGTGAATTTAGCTCTCCCTTGATATTGAAGTCAAGGCCGAGTGTTTCAGCAACCTCCTCCGCCGCTTTGCACAGAAAAGCTCCATTGCCAAATTCTTTGTAGATTTGATAAGAATCATATCAATCCTTTCTTCGACCGTCAATGTAAATATGATTAAGTTTTTTGTGTATGTCTTACGGTCTTCATTAATTAAAAGAATAAAACGAAATTACTGGAAAGCTCGTTTATTGAAATTCTGACGTTTCGTCTCACACTGTGTACCTTTTTTTTAGAGATTATAAATAAATAATATATAAATAACGATCATTTCTTACAAATAATTACATAAAAACTTGTTTAAATAAAAGTACAAGAAATAAAATCTACCTATGCTTATTATCTTGTAAAAAACTAAAATATTTAATTTTGGATTCAAACATCTGTCAATAGATTAATGTCAATTTCTAAAAGTAACAATGATTTGTGACACCAAATTAAATTAAAACTTACAAAAAGCATATAATAGGAAAGCCGTATAAAAATTTAAGAGGCATTTTTTAAGGAGCTACATGTGAATTGACGGAAAAATCCTTATAACCTTTCAGAGAGTCCTTGAACATACGGTAAAGTAACTTTTAAATCCGATTTTTTGTAGGTGTCAACTCAGTTATTTTTCTTACTGGAACCATTGTAGATTTCATGAATTTGTTCTCGACTAATACTATTTATCAAAGGAAGCAGATAATTATTTTGAATTAAAGTAATTTTTATTTGATCAAAATTTTCTTTCCTGAAGCTAATATCACTCAATTTTATGCATCAGTCGATTAAACCTTTTATTAGGCCGACCTTTTGACCATATAAATGATCGGAATTAACATTAAGATATATCTACCAGAACATGAAGCCTTTTCAAACCAATTGGTAATTAACTTACGTTCAGTTGTTTTTATAATTTGTAAATCAAGGTAATTGATTGAATTATTATTTTCAAGTTCAAATGTAAACTGTATAGAATTTTTAATACTGTTAAAAGTATTTATGAAATCTACCATTTTTTAATAGGAGCAATAGCTAAAATATCCACTTCTTCTAAAACCAAATTTGAAACTATAGGAGACAATAGTGAACCCATAGGAAAACCATTTAATATTCGTTTTTCTTCGATGCAGTCTAATGCTAGATCTAATGGAATGTTACCAAAAATTGAAACAATGCCCAATGAAACTAAGGAATGTGTTGAAGGAACTTTAATTTTATTTGAAGTGTCCTTTAAATCCTAGCTATTTTCAACCAACGATTCTGTGTTACCTGAAACTAGTTTTAAAACAATAGAAATATATTTGGCTAATGACCGTTTGTTCATTTATTAATCTTTTTTCTCCCATCGAATAGCTATATCATTACATTTCTCTTTTATCGTTGGAAGAATATTGGTTTTTATCTTTTTATACAAATTATAATTGTTAAACATGTTTTCCAAAGTCTTATTATAATTTTCTTTATTAGCTGCTACCGTTATGTTGCTTTTATCTACATTCACAAGAAATAAATCTTTATTAGCCTTTTGAAAATTTTCAACAAGGTCAGAAGATTGTTCAAGGTTCTTGAAGTTATTACTTCGATTATGGTTTGAAATTAATTGAGTAACTGTTACTCTGCTGCTACGTTTCTGATCTTCATGCTCTACATTTTTTAAACAATTTTCTATACTAGCAACCATGTTATTAATAGGTAACTTATTGACACTGAAAGTAATACCAAATTGGTCTCCCAGTACTAAGCTTTCAGCTACCTCATCCGGGATTTCGAAATTTGAGATATTTTTGAAGCATTTTTTAAATTTAAATTCTCCACATTGAGTTTTCTGTGCTAGCAACCTTATCTCATTGTTTCAAATTTTGGTTTGGTTTTAGAATATGCTGAAACAAGAGCTTTGAAAAATTGAATTTCAAACCTATTTTATATAAAAGGTATGTGGATGATATTTGAGCTATTTTTCCAACTGAAAAATGGTATATTTCATAAATACTTTTAACAGTATTGAAAATTCCATACAGTTTATATTTGAACTTGAAAATAATAATTCAATAAATTACCTTGATTTACAAATTATAAAAATAACTGCGGGTAAGTTAATTACCAATTGGTTTAAAAAGTCTTCATGGTCCGGTAGATATCTTAATTTTAATTCCCATCATTTATATGGTCCTTAGATTCAAGAAAGAAAATTTGGATCAAATAAAAATTACTTTAGTTCAAAATAATTATCTGCTTCCTTTGATAAATAGTATTAGTCGAGAGAGAATTCATTAAATATACAATGGTTCCAGTAAGAAAAATAACTAGGTTGACATGCACAAGAAATCGGATTTAAAAGTTACTTTACCGCATGTTCAAGGACTCTCTGAAAGGTTGCAAAGATCGTTTAAAAAATTCAACATACATTTTTATTTTAGGAGTCAAAACTCTCTTAAAAAATGTTTACCAAATCAAAAAGATATTGGTAGTACCGAAAATTTGTCTGGAATTGTATATCTCATTGAATGTAATTTTTGTTTAAAAGTTTATATTGGTGAAACAGGTAGAAGATTAAAAACTAGAGTTTCAGAACATGAAAGAGATAGTAGAGTTGGAAATTTCAATAAAGATTTTTCACAACATTGTTGAAACTTTAAAGGACGCCTTTATTCTGCATTAATGAATTAACCACTTTAATGTATGTCTTTTGTCTACTTTGCTATATGTTCGTAGTTGTCCCAAAACATTGTAACGATTTTTCCGTCCATTGAGATAAAAATTCTTTAAAAATGCCTCTTCAATTTTTATGAGGCTTTCCAATTATATGCTTTATGTAAATTTTAATTTAATTTGGTGTCACACATCATTATTACATTTAAAAATTGACATTAAACTTTTAAAAGATGTTTGACTCCAAAATTAAATATTTTTGTTTTTTACAAGATAATAAGCACAGGTAAATTTTATTTCTTTTACTTTTTTTTAAAAAACAAACTTTTATGTAATTATTTGTAAGAAAGGATCGTTATTAATATATTATTTATTTAGATTCTCTGAAAAAGGCACACAGTGTGAGCTGAAACGTCAAAATTTCAATAAACAAAATTTCCAGCAATTTCATGTTACTCTTTTAATTAATGAATACCGCAAGACCTACAAACAAATTTTGCTCATAATCCTGTTGTGAAGACATTCAAGGTTTAGTAATCCGCAAACACTTTAACTGCGTGAGATGTAGAGTCGCGAAACAGAAGACTTAGGGTGCATGCTTTTTTTAATGTGCATAACCTTTCGTGTCCCGATATCAAGATATATGAGCTTATCTTTTGTCCATGGAACCACTAAAAATGAATAGAGTGATACCGGGACTTTAAGTATGTTCTTTACAGATACTTTGTTCGTCGTCGACTCTTAGGAAGACCACATTTGCCGGATGAGACGTTTGCATCTACTTCGGAGAGTATCCTTTACCGATGTCACATCCTGAATAGGGCTCTGTGGGATGCCCAGGTTTGTATAGGTCTCTCCAACGCTATCGTATCGTACACCGCTTCTGTCGACGAGCTCATGGTGTTCGGGGATGCTATTAAGTTTTCCTTGCTCTAAATAAACCTTGGTGCAGTTTTCTAACCCAATATATATCCCAATCTCCTAACAGTATTCCTTGACAATCCCTGAGTGACCTGAGTGACCTTATGCTTCCGACTTCTAGGTTTGTCGCAGAAGTGCTCTTCGGAATTGCAAAGTACTAGAGATATTGGTAATAACGTGACGCAAAAGAGAAGTGGGCTCAAGGTTTCGCCCTGAAAGACACCTCTCTGAAAGGTAACGCTTTAGTTGTCAAACGATGTTTTCCAGGCGAAATGGTAAATCTGGTTTTCTAAAGCGGGATTAATTTCTCTATGTACTTCACGAAGTGCAGATAAACCTTTAAGCTTTTCAAAAGACAGATGATAAGTTTATAGGAGGTAGAATTGAAAGCTTTCCGGTAATCAATCCAGGCCATCGATAGGTAGCGATGGTAGGATGCTGCGTCTTTGCAGGCACATCTATCGATGTCTGAATTGCCCATGTTTGAAAGGAGCACTGTGCGTCCTTCCACTATCCACTTCGGAATAGGCTCTTTTGCATATTCATTATTTTACGAGTCGCGATATCAAGAGCCGCAAGCTCGTTCTTCGTCCATGGAACCACTCCAAATGAATAGAGTACTACCAGGACGGCAGGCATGCTCGTTGCAGAAACTTTGTTCCTTGCTGACAGTTCAGAAGACTAAATATGCCGAATGAGACGTTTGTATCTGTAGCGGACAGTATCTTTTATAGATTTCACATCCTAAATGCGGCTCTGTGGCACGCCCAGGAATTTATAGGTCTCTCTAGCAGAAATTTGTTGTATAGCGCTTCTATCGATGAGCTCAGCGTCTTCAGGGATGCCATTGAATTGTTCTCGCTTTAAATAGATCTTGGCGCATTTTCTAACCCAAATTTCATCTAAATTTCCTGAGTGTATCATCCGACAATCCCTAGAGCTTGAAGTAGTTGTTTTTTATTTTTAGCATAGATCTTAGGATTGGCCATGTAAAATACATGAGTGACCTTATGCTTTCGATTTCCAGGTTTGTCGCGTAAGAACCCTTAGGAATGGCGAAGTTCGAGAGACAGTGGCAATAATGTAAGGCAAAACAGTAAGGGACTCAGGGTGTTTTCCTGAAAGAGATCTCCCTGAAAGATGACATTGTTTTTTGTCATGTGATATTTTCCAGAGCAAATAGTTAACTAGGCTTTCCAAAGAGGCATTAATCTCTCGGTACACGTCAGCATCTTATACAGAGTGTTCAGAAAAGAGATTGTCTTGCAGTTCTTTGAGTCAGTCCAGTTGCTGATATTTGGCAGGAGCTCTGTGCGCTCTTCCACAAAACACTCCGGAATATGCTCTTACGACTTAAGAAATGAGGTGAAAATGCAGCCCAGATGTTGGCTTTGAAATGATAGGTGGGCATTTTTCCTCAAGTTTAATAAATACATTGAACAGCTTCTTGAAGCTATTTATGTTCTTTAAGTCTTCTTCTAGTTGGTTGATTTTCCTCATGGTCCTGAAGCATCACCCTTCCTTTATAGAATGTTTATCCGCAGTTGATCTTAGTCTTGCCTCTCTTGCTCGATTCTTGGCTTGTTCTGGCTGCGGTATAGTAGGTATCCTGCATACATAGTCCCTTATCCAGAATTGTTTGGCATGGTTTCGTTGACATTGATGCGAAAAACGCGAAAGCTCTTGGTTTTTCTTGTACCACAGAGCATGCAGTCCTTCCATATAACCTTCTCGTTTAGGGGCTATACCGGTATCGCAGCACTATAGTAGTTTATCATTGATTCAATCCGATCACCAAAAGTCTAAGTATTGCGCCGATCTATCGCATTGACTCTATCTTGATCGGCTCCCCCACCTCTAGGATAGCCGGTTTTTTTATCCGAACCATTGTCGGGAACCCTGCGCGTTCGATTGTTTTGGACCACAGTTACTACAATTATATATGTTTTTATCATTTTTGTTTCTACGAAAAGCGATAGAAATGGTTTTGCGCATCTTTGTGGAGCTACGCATGCAAGGATAAGGCTGCATACTCAGAGAGGTCGCCCGGTATCCTAGAGCCACCGTTCGAGACACCTCACTCAGGGACCGTTCAAGCTTTGGACACGGTTGTTACTTCTTTGCTTGGGAGTTAATACCTTCAGGGCCATCCTTAGATAATCGTCCGAGAATGCTTATTAATTACTGTAACTATGCCCGACAGAAACCTTTGGTACGGGGAACCTCTATCCGCAACCCGAGGACGCGTTTGGTGGCTTTGTCAGATTAGTTATAAGGTGTAAATGGATGGTATTTTGTAAGACGTAAATGTAAGAAAATTCTGTAAAAAATGGAAGTGTAAGCAAGTCAATTTTTTAAGGCCAGCAAGCCGAAAAATAAACGTTTATCTATCTAAATAAACTCGAAGATGACTGTTTATATATTTTTTTATCTCACGTTTCCAAAGATGCACATTGAATAGTGAAACATACACTTTCTTTACTATATATATATAAATATAGTAGAAAAAAGTGTATGTTTCACTATTCAATGTGCATTATTGGAAACGTGAGATAAAAAAATATGTGAACAGTCATCTTCGAGTTTATTTAGATAGATAAACGTTTATTTTTCGGCTTGCTGGCCTTAAAAAATTGACTTGATTACACTTCCATTTTTTACAGAATTTTCTTATAACTACGTCTTACAAAGTATCATCCATTTACACCTTATAACTAATCCGCTCGCTCCTATAGCCTAACCTTCCACGCTGCGCCTCGCTCGCATTTCGCTCTTTTGTCACTATGCCTCGCATTGCCAGCCTCTGTCTCCGCGGCTAACACCTAATACTTAACTACTATTTACAATATTTACTTTTCTCTTAAATCTACTTCCTCTCCTGTTTGCAATCTTTCCTTCTTCATTCTTCTTAATCATTCCTTCTCTTCTTCTTTATCTTACTCAACACCCCCTTCACCCATGCTACTGCCCTTTTTTCAACCCTTTCATGCAACAATAATTTCATGCTTATCCCCCTCCTTTCCACCTCTTCACATTCGTCCAACCAATGCTCCAATTTTGCATTCCCCTTCCCGCACGATTCACACATTCTCTTCTCTCTAGAAAGCTAGAACCTATTATACTTATCCATGCACCCGCACCTCATTCTCGCTATAAGTTCCTGACTTCCTGGTTCTCCTTCCTTACACAAATATTGAGCTCTCTCCCTTGGCATAATCCACACATAGTTTCCGTTATACCTTAACTCTCTTAATCTCTCCTCTCCTTCTGCCCTCTCTTTCTCCTTGCCATTCTTTTGAACCAACTAATATACCTTCCCTCCTTCCTCGTGCATTCTGCTAACTTCATCCATTTGCAATCCATTCGTTCTAAAATACCTTTCCCTTTCCACCTTCATCTTTGCACAACTATGTCTGTTCTCCTTCTCCCACCAACACTCCCTAACCAATTTACTTCCCCCCTTTTCCAAAAATGTCTCCTCATATTTACACGCTCGTCTCCCTTTTATAATCCCTAAACTCGTTCTTGCTGTTTCCCTCCTGACAGTATAGTTCGGCGTATGCCTTGCCAACCCCATTATCCACTCTACATACCTCTCCTGTACCCTATTTACCTCCTCACTTCCCTTCCAACCCCACACCTCCACTCCGTAAAATAAGACACTCATCACTAGCGAGTCAAACAATTTCAATTTCCTTTCAAAATCATCTGCGAATAATTTCTTCCACAGCCCCCACACCTGCCTCATCACCACATTTGTCTTTCTCACTCTCTCTTTTATATGACCATCCACTCCCCCATTTCTTCGAAATAGGAAGCCCAGGGGCACAAACTCTTTCACCTCCTGTACCGCTTTTCCCTTCCACTTCCACTCCTCTCCCCCATCTCTCCCACTTCCTTTCCTGAACACCATAAACTTCGACTTGTCCGAATTTAACTTTAACCAATTATTGTCCAAGTAACGCCTCAACCTCTTCATCATCTTCTTTAAAGCCTATTCGCTCTTTGCCAACAGCACTATGTCATCTGCATATGCGAGTGACCATAACCTGACTCTCTCTACCGTAACTCCTCTTACCACTCCGGCCGCTAGCTTAATTTCCATATCCGCGATCAAAATTGCAAAAAGCGTTGGGCTAAGCGAGCACCCTTGCCTCAACCCCCTATCCATCCAGAATCCCTCAGAGATTCTCTACCCTCCTCTCACCCTATCATTCGTCTCCTTATATACCTCCCTTATCCTCGCGATCAGGCCCTTCATTGCCTCCCACAGCCTCCCCCTATCCTCTGACGGGAACGCGCTCTTTAGATCTACAAAAAACGCGTACACGTCGGCACCCTTTTTGGTTAATTTTCTATCCACCACGTGTTGCAAGACGTAAATATTGTCAATAGTGCTCCTTCTGTCTCTAAAGCCCGCCTGCGTCTCCGGCAATATTCCTTTCCACTCAACATCCTTTCGCCGCCTATCTGCTAACACCATCGCGTATATTTTGTACGCAGTATTCATGAGCGTAATTCCTCTATAATTTTCCTGCCTCTCCCTATCCCCTTTCTTATACAGTGGTACGATCAACCTCTTTCTTCACCCTCTTGGCAATCTCTCCCCCTCCATACTTTTTCACTGCCCCCTTCTGCCTCTGTCTTATCTCTTGTGTGCCAAACAGCCACGCTTCGTTCTCTACCGCGTCAATCCCTGCTGCCTTCGATTTTTTCAACTTCCCTATCTGCTTCTCTATCTCCTCGTCGTTCAGCTCTTCTTCATCTAACTCTCTGTTTCTTCTAATCCCCTCATCTCTCTTTCGACTATCTGACCCCAATAATGAATCCTTAAAAAATTTTCTCCATTCGTCGCTCCCTATCTTCTCAGTTATCTCCACCCCACGTTTCCTAAATCTATTAATTATCTTCCACACGTCCCCTTCTATCTTAAAACTTCTCAACTCATTTTCCAGCTCTTTATTTTTCCTGCTCTTTCTTCTTACACATCGCCCTAAACTCCTTCCTGATTTTTACGTACTCATCATTTTACATTCCCAATCTCACCACGGCTTTACCAATTCTTTCTTCTTTTTCCTAAATACCTTCTTTTGCACACAACCTTTCACTTTCTCTTGTAGATCCTCCCATATCTCTTCCACGGACTCCCCTTCAAAGCTTACGTTGCCCAATTGCTCCTGATACTTCTCTATCGCCTCTCTCGTCCATGACACCCTCTCCCCTAACGACCCTTCTTCCCCACCCTGTCTTTCGCCAGCCTTCCCCTGTACCCACAAACTCAATCGCTGATGGTCTGATTCCACCCTTCCTTCCACTGCGAAATTCTGTATCTCCTCAAACCCTTGCATATTCATAATCACGTAGTCTATCACCGATACATCCCTCTTACTCACATACGTGTATTCTCCCTCTTCGTCCCCTTTTACCATACCATTCACCACTGCCCACCCTCTATCCTCTATCCTCTATCCAGTCTCTTAGAATCTCCCACTCTTTATTTATAATTTTATCCTTAGATTTTCTTTCAAAGCTCTCCCCTTCCTGGTACAGGCCCCCTTCCCGCCCTATTCACTCATTAAAGTCTCCCCCCAGTACCACTATACCCTTATCTCTCTCCTAGTAAGTTTTCTACCCTTCCTTTAATCCTTTCCATTCCATCCATATTGTACACAGTCACACACTTATACATCACCCCTCTTATCTTTACAGCCCTCATTTGCACACCCTCCCTCTCTCCATGAACTTCTTTCTCTAATCCATCCCTAACACCTGTTATAATTCCCCCACTAGCCCTGCCTTTCCTTTTTACTTTGACCGCCTCCTG